>NW_005187883.1:183187-185175 GCF_000239375.1 Pundamilia nyererei
GCTAGCGAAACAGTACAGAGACAGTGAGTGAATACTTTTGCTATAAATTAGGTTGTGAATACACAGAAAGTGTGCTTCGGATGAAGCACGTGATGATTACTGACTACAATGGGTAGTCGGTAATCATTTGTTTGACTGTACTGATTGGACTGACCAATACTGAGAACAATAGGAAAGACCAAGGTCCTCAGTGATGATCTAAGGAGAAAAATTGTAGAATTATACATGTTGGGGCAACACGTTCTCACTCCCAAAGCGTAACATTTTACGCTAGGTGCCAAATCGTCAACATATTACGTTTTCGGCTACCCACCACGGTCCTAAATGACGACCTCGGAAAAATGAGGAAATATGACAACCGTATGGACTCAATCTACACATGTTCGCTCTTTTTCTTCAAATTGCTGAGAAACACGCTATTTAACATCATTAAAGTCCTGGTTAAGATCAGGAAAAAGGTTGTGGTTAGGGCTAGGGATAAGGTTAGGTTTAGGGCTGGAATACAGGGCTGGAACGTCTATTACCACGGGAGCGTCATTGCACTGGATTTCAACCATAACCATAAGAACGCCGAAGGTCTCCTTTCGCGTTCCTCAGGAACGCCGCGGGACGTGACAAAACGTCGGCATGTTACGCCTCGGGAGTGAGAACGGGCTGGTTGGGGAGGTCTCTTGGACCTTTTACTAAACAAGTGCTGATTTCAAGATCATCAGTTCAAGAGTTCAAACAGTTATTAGGATGTCTTACCACTTTGCTAAGGTCTGAAAGAAGACCCAAACTCACCCTCAGATGAGAAGGCATTGGTTAGATTGTTCAGGAACGACCACAGCTCAAGTCTGTCATGAAATGAAAACTGCTGGAACACCACTGTCACTGTCTACAGTGAAGCGAGTTTTATATTGCCACGGACTGAGGGTGTTCAGCCAAGAAAGGAACCTTGATTGACAAAATCGACACCTTCTAATTCGACAGAAATTTGCTGTTGCAGTTGCAGTTATCATCACCAAACAGCACAGCACTAAATTTAAATTATTTCAGATGGGACTAACCTTCATTTCTCGACAACCATTGGCTTTGACAACCAAAATCACAATCCCTGTGATACTTCGCACATATAATTAAATGAGGGGGGATCGTCCATGTGTGCACATGTATAAGATATCTTGAGTCTGAGTTCCTTTGCCTTCTACAATTTCTCCTCACATTAGGTTATTTACATTATTATGTAAATAACAAAATAACTTAAAGCAAAAATTGGGAAACGCTCTGGGTCTAAACAGAGCGTGTTGTGTGTGATGTCTTCTTTTGCGCATGCGGGCCGCTTCAAGGGTTCACACTAGAGCGCGTTTGCTGTCGCATTTTATTTGTAGTGTGAACAAGCAGACAAAAAAAAATCAGATTTGATCAAAAAATCGGAATGAAGCATTAAGACCTGCAGTGTGAACGTGAATAGCCTTATTGATCGGAAGATTAGTGGTTCGATCCCTGGCTCCTCCATCTGCATGTCAAGAGTGTGAGTGTGAATGTGTAAGAATGTAGTTAGGAGGCACTCAGTTAAGAGAAAGTCTGTGATTGGGTGAATGTGGCATGTTGTATAAAGCACTTTGAGTAATCTGGGAGAGTTGAAACACGCTATATGAGAATCAGTCCATTCACTGTCTGAACAGAGTTGTGTCATGTTACTTTTGCACTATTATGCACATGTTGTTATTACATGGCTTAATTAAGGTACACATTAGGCTGACATCTGGGGCCAAAGCTGAAACTGTTCTGGGCCAGAGCTGAAACTGTTCTAAGCCAGCACAGGGCCAGCAGTGTGTCTACAACTGGCCCGTGGCTGCACACAACTTACACATAGAATAGAATAGAATAGAATTCAACTTTATTGTCATTGCACATGCACAGGTACAGGGCAACGAAATGCAGTTTGCATCCATCCAGAAGTGCTTTAGTGATATAGATATATTACAATATATATTAGCAATAAT
>NW_005187883.1:185558-187146 GCF_000239375.1 Pundamilia nyererei
TGAGTGGTGGTTCAGTCCATGTTATTATTGTGTTTGAGGGTACAGTTGTCCATTGTGGGTGTGTGTATGTTCAGTCCATGAGTTTAACGTGGCCCACATAATAATAATAATAATGGATTGGATTTATATAGCACTTTTCAAGGCACCCAAAGCACTTTACAATGCCACTATTCATTCACTCTCACATTCACACACTGGTGGAGGCAAGCTACGGTGTAGCCACAGCTGCCCTGGGGCAGACTGACAGAAGCAAGGCTGCCATATCGCGCCATCGGCCCCTCTGGCCAACACCAGTAGGCGGTAGGGTAAAGTGCCTTGCCCAAGGACACAACGGCCAGGACAGAGAGCCCGGGGATCGAACCGGCAACCTTCCGGTTACAGATACGCTTCCCAACCCCCTAAGCCACGATCGCCCCACATACTGCAAATAATGACGGCCCTTTGGTGGCCCAGACCAAGTTTGCCAGAGATAATCCACACATGGGCCAGCAAAGCACCACCAGTGTGTCTGCAACTGGCCTTGTGCTGGCTCATGTATGGGCCACCTTTGGCAAACCAGATCTGAGCCACCAAAGGGCCGTCATTCTTTGCGGTATGTGGGCCATTTGTAAGCACATTGCCAGATCTGGGCTATACCAATTTTACTATGTGGGGTGGTGGGCTCCTCTCTTATTTTCTCTCATTGTCTCCCTGCTTCAGTGCAGAGGGTTTAATTTAACAAGTGCCAAAATATCAACAGAAGAACATAACTGCGCAAGAAAAATATAAAGAATAAAATATATTTATTGGGCACTTGCTAAATACATTTATTTCTATTTCCATAGAAACACAAAGATTATCCTGAGTCTTTAAGACAAGCTTCCAATTACAAATGATATTTAATATATAATACATGACATATAAATCCAGAAACAAGCACAACATGCATCAGGTGAGTGTAGGTTTTAGGTTTTAGGCTTAGTAAATGATTACTCCTTTTTTAACAGAAAAACTATGCCAAAATCTATCAGACCTCATTTGAAATGAATCTTGTAGGTTTTTTCTTTGGTTTTTTTTATGTCTGTTTAGTATGTGGCTAAAAGGAAACCAAGCTGTAACGCAAACCTCTAAGATTGGTGACTTGGTGTATGTTAATAGGTTCGATTCTTGAGAGCAGGTAACAGAGGCTGCAACTTTTACGAAATATTGTGATGTTTGGATTAAGTAAACAGCATAATTAACCAATTTTTCTAGAGATTTTTTTTTAGGTTTTCTAGAGATTCAACCTAAACATTTGGCCTAAAACTAGTCTTTGAGGAAACCAAGCACATCATTTGGGGTTCCCAAGTCAAGAGAAGAGCCTATTTTGCTTGTAAAGCTAACATGTCTGTGAGAGTGTGCGTAAATACAGATGCTTCTCTCAGCGCACTCACATTTCCAGATACAGTGGCTTGCAAAAGTATTCGGCCCCCTTGAACTTTTCCACATTTTTTCACATTACAGTCACAAGAGGTTTTCTTCCAAGATTGCCCTGTATTTGGCTCCATCCATCTTCCCATCAACTCTGACCAGCTTCCCTGTCCCTGCTAAAGAGAAGCACCCCCAGAGC
>NW_005187883.1:187166-189290 GCF_000239375.1 Pundamilia nyererei
GGCATGCCTTCATATTTATCTGTCTCGCTCATGTCTGCGGTAGGCTCGCTTAGCATAGGGGGTCTAGCCTTAGGACCCTTACTGGATACAGACGCCCCAGGCAGGAATCGAACTTGCGATCCTGGGTTCCAAAGGCGTGTAGTCTAACCACTACGCTATCCAGCTGCGTCTGGATATATATATACATATATACATATATATATATATGCCCTAGAATAAAGAGCAACAGGAAGCACCCAGCACATTGCCTCCTTTGGCGTTGAGAGAGTCTAACTGAGTTTCCTCCTGTTGTTTGGGTTTTCACTCACAATCCAAGGACATGCTGGTTCATGACTCTATTGCATTATGCCTATGGCAGTCAGTCATGCACTGCCATTAAGCAGGGCTTTTTTTTTCTGCCAGGAATCAGAATCAGATAGACTTTATTTATCCCCAAGGGGTAATTAAGATGTGGAAGTGCTTTGGGTGCCTTGAAAAGCGCTATATAAATCCAATCCAATATTATTATTCCAAACTGTGAACATGAAACTCTGAGTGCTATGACTAGGTGCTAGATTTCATGGATGGATCCTGGGAATGGAAAAAAGGGGCAGCGGCTTGGATGGAGGTACGCAGTCAGCGTTGCAGGTTAAAGTGTCATGCGAGGAGGGGGTGTCCAAGGGGTTCCGGGTGAGGAGTGTCCAGAGAGGATCCAGAATATACTTGGAGTGATGGACTTGGCAGGGAGGCAGGCAGGTGTAGTCCAATGATGGAAAGGAAGCAACCAGATGACAGAACCAGCGTCCAGGCGGAGATGTGAGTAGTTTAGGTTGGGAAGCGCGACTGCCAGGTGGGTCCTATTACAAAGAAAACACGGTGAGGAGAAAAACAGTAGTTAAGGGCTCTCACAAGGGCTTGGCGGCCTAGCACTAACGTGAGTTAGCAAGAGATCTGGCAGAGGTCTGTTGTGAATGCTGGTCTTATATGCTGGTGACTTGATTGGAACCAGGTGTGGAAGCTGATTGGAGTCTCTGCCTGAAGGTGGAGCCCAGCGGAGTGGAAAAATCCGGTACTCACCCGGACCATGACATCAACAGCATTTACAATTCCACAGAAGAGCACATTCACTTGCTTTGTTGCACTCGTGGAAGTGTCATGGTAACTACTAAGTGTCAAGTCTATTTTACTGCAAGTTTATACACAGGTGACTTACTGTACCACTGAACAGCCCACATGTAGTATTGTACTGTATTTGGTTTTGTGCATATACTTAGGCTAGCTTTGTATTTCACTTGTGGTTCAGCTCTCCATTTTACTGCTGTGGGTTATGAGTGTCAGGGTGATCTGTGCTGAAGTTAATTGCATCATCTTCAGTGTTTGGTACTTGAACTTAGGCAGCTTTCACTGAACCTCACATCCATTTCTTTTCAATTGCTTTTACTTCATCTGTCAAGAGATTTTTGT
The DNA here is from genome assembly GCF_000239375.1 of Pundamilia nyererei. NCBI lineage: Eukaryota > Metazoa > Chordata > Actinopteri > Cichliformes > Cichlidae > Pundamilia > Pundamilia nyererei. The sequence continues at coordinate 188,610 of NW_005187883.1, forward strand.
TTTTATATAATTTGCCAGAAACACAACTCACAGGGAAATCTAAGGCCAAAACGAGGACATTTCCCCACACCACCTCATCCATTTCACACCATTCATATGGACTTTATTGAATTAAGTGAAAGTCAAGGCTCAAGATATACTTCAGTGATTTAAAGACGTACTCTTAAAATGGCCAGAGATTTATCCAGTGAAAAAAGCAGATGCAATCTCAGTTGCAAAATGTCTATGTAATTATTTTATTCCAACATATGGTATCCCTTCTCTGATAAGATCAGACAATGGGACACATTTTGTCAATGATGTGTTCAGTAAGGTCTCTGAAGCACTAGGATTCAGCATAAGAAACCTTTGTGCTTATCACCCACAGAGTGCAGGGTTAGTAGAGAGAACTAACGGCACCATAAAACAGAGACTCAGAAAATGTATGGAAGAAACAGGAAGACCATGGCCTGAATGCATAGGCCTAGTAAAAATGTGGATGAGATTAACACAAGGCTCTCAAAAACTTACACCATTCGAGATTGTCCATGGTAGGCCTTTTCCACTACCAGTGATAAGTGAACCACTAGACAAATCTGTCAGAGAAACAACTCTGGCAGAATGGATGGCAAAACTACTAGAAAATAAGGATATTGTTTTGAACAATAAACTGCCGTGCGACGCTTCTCCAGTCTCTTGCAG
>NW_005187883.1:189310-191282 GCF_000239375.1 Pundamilia nyererei
GGACGGCCTTGTCTTGGTAGGTTTACAGTTGTGCCATACTCCTTCCATTTCCAAATGATCACTTGAACAGTGCTCCATGGGATGTTCAAGGCTTGGGAAATCTTTTTGTAGCCTAAGCCTGCTTTAAATTTCTCAATAACTTTATACCTGACCTGTCTGGTGTGTTCTTTGGACTTCATGGTGTTGTTGCTCCCAATATTCTCTTAGACAACCTCTGAGGCCGTCACAGAGCAGCTGTATTTGTACTGACATTAGATTACACACAGGTGTACTCTATTTAGTCATTAGCACTCATCAGGCAATGTCTATGGGCAACTGACTGCACTCAGACCAAAGGGGGCTGAATAATTACGCACACCCAACTTTGCAGTTATTTATTTGTAAAAAATGTATCATGTATGATTTTCGTTCCACTTCTCACGTGTACACCACTTTGTATTGGTCTTTCACATGGAATTCTAATAAAATTGATTCATGTTTGTGGCTGTAATGTGACAAAATGTGGAAAAGTTCAAGGGGCCGAATACTTTTGCAAGCCACTGTAGATACGGAAGCTAACATAAATATTAGTTGGCTATATCACCAAAGGTTACCAAGTTCACATTTGATTGTGCTGCAGTAAACAAAGTAGAGCTGATGCAGATGGGAATGCAATTATGTGGTCATAAACCAAAGTACTTGTTATTAAAAATAAATAACAGCTAATAATAATAGTAGTAAGTCAAAAGAATCACCAATTTATTTGATTGTGGGACTGTGGATACACCACAGGACCATCCCCAGCTGTTTTTGGTAGCTACACAGTGATATACAAATACACATAGATAATTTTAATGTGGTTACTCTACAGACACTACTTATAACTAGGGCATAATTCCGTACAACACAACAGCTGTCTATTAAACAAAGCCCCTGAACAGAAGCTTATAAAGCTGGTTTTGTCTTTGTTTAAAGGCTACTGTACTGTCCTGTTTCTGGTCTACCAAACTCCACCCATAAAACTCCCTGGTTTTACAAAATGATTATTAAGATCAGATTATTAATGTAAAGTAGAAAATGACACCCCATTTCACCTCACCTTATGTGCCCTCAGTGCAAGCCACACTGGATTTGAGTGCTTCTGCTCATAAATAAATAATTGAATGAGCTTACAGTATCATCTCTATCCAAACTTATCATCTCTTATGTATCCCTTTGTAGCCTCAGTTGGCACATTGCTGCTGACTTTACTCTTTCAAGAATTATTAAAAGGGTTTTTCTACCAAATCTCCTGCCAATTGCATAACTTCTCTTGCTCAGTCAAGGAAACTATTTCACTAGGAGCTCCCATATCAGAATACACTAATTCAAAGTTATCTAAATGACGTTTGACCAACCACAGATATTTTAGATGAGTAAACAGTCAATATCTTCTCTTACAATTTCAGCTTAGTTACGTTAACGTTAATACTGCTCACCCAGTTTAGTGTCATGCTACAGTACAGAGCTGAATATGTATGTGTACTGTGTAAGGGATGATGTTGTGGGGGATGACTGTTGACCTTGCCTCGGTTTTATGAACCTGTCTCACACAGTGACTTTACCTGGCATTGGAACGTACGCTAGCTGCCAATTTCTGTGCTGTGTTTTGCTTATAATTTCAATTATGTATTGTCCACTTCCTAATACATATTTTGCTGGTCTAGTAGGGGATCACCTCTGTGGATTTGTTGGCTGAATGTGTTTATTACATTTTGTCAGCAGTTGCCAATTTAAACAAGACAGTGTGTGCACACTTCATATAATAAGTGAAAAGACATTAGACAACAAGCTCAGAATTGGCACATTCTACACCAGCATGTGAGATGATATTCTCATATATATATATATATATAAATACCCAGCACGCCCCTGCGGGCGGTTTATCCTTCAAGCTCGGGTCCTCTACCAGAGGCCTGGGAGCTTGAGGGTTCTGCGCAGTATCTTAGCTGTT
>NW_005187883.1:191302-195145 GCF_000239375.1 Pundamilia nyererei
ACTGCCGTGCGACGCTTCTCCAGTCTCTTGCAGGTTGAAACCAGGCGATTGGGTTCTAATACGGGTACTCCAGAGGAGAAATTGGAGCTTGCCTCGCTGGGAGGGTCCCTATCAAGTGTTATTGACTACACCCACAGCCTGTAAAATTGCAGAGAGACCATCTTGGATTCATCAGAGCCACTGCAAGAAAGCACTACTTTCTTGCAGTGGAGTGTAAGGGGTTTCACCAGGTATCAGTAGGTCCAGTGGCGAGGGAGGAGTGCTGATTGAGCTCAGCTCGCACTCTTATTCTCTCCAGCCACTGACCAACTTTAGGCTTACTGATGCATTTGGGTGAAACCAAGCTTAAGCATGAAGTGTTCTCAGGTGATGACTGGCGTCTTACAACTAGCAACGGCTCTATTTATCAGACTATCCGATCTGGAAGACGACAGACACCCATGCACAAGCCGAGATAAGAGATGGACGCACAACTTCCATCTAATGGACATGATACAAGACTACATCTATCCGTGGACGAAAAATGCCTGAAACAGATAAAAATACAAAGAGTTTAGTCTATTTAAAAGGCAGTGTGTGTGAGAGGATTATGAAATTATTGTGTGAATGATGCTATATTTTAGATCAAAAGTTAGTAGAATTACAGAGGGTTTGTAGATTTTAAATACAAAATAAGTTTGATTAGCCTTCAGAAACAGAAAAGCAGCTTGAGCTGCTCTGAGCAGCTGCATGTGTGTGTGACAGGAAATGGTGTGTGTGACAGGAACTTTGCATGCCCATAAAAGGAGACTCACTGTGACAAGTGAGCACCCAGAGAGAGAGATGAGTTAGACTGGCGAGTGGAGGTTTTATGAAAAGAAATGAAAAGGATATTAATTGTATGTTTTAGTGTGTCAATACAGGTAACCGATAAAGAAAGGTGGACTTTTCTCAACCTGGAATTTTGAGTACAGCGGCAAAACCATAGATTAACCCTAGAACACTATCGCTATAAATAGTAACACGATCACTAATGCCGGGTGATTTTTACCCGATACAATATAACCAATGAAAAGTAATCAAATATATCAACATATGACAACACATGACAAATTAGAGTGATCTTCTTTTACTTTCAACTGTGCCATGTCTAACAAAATGAAAAATAAAACTCCTAAAACAAAATAATGACTCTGGAAAGCTGGTCTTTGGTCCACCCATTCCTGGGACATTTGAGACTTTCCTGGTGATGGCACAGGCTCCTCGACACGCAAACAGCTGCAGGAGAGAGAAATCATGTAAATGTATTTTCTCGGGTCTAAATCACCCAGCGATAGTGTTCTAGGGTTAACATAATTGGGAGAAAACAGGCCAGATTTTGGCTTAAAATTTTACAGCTTGACCTCCCACTTGTCCCGATCCTGAGAAGAAGCTCAAAGGACAGTTAATCTCCTGATGAAGACCAACAGAACATTGTGGACTTTTGAAGAATTAACAGCAGGCAAAAGACAGTGCAACTGAACCATTAACCCTGACAACTGACGACACCAGCAGCAGCATGTAAGGAACCACCCGTGATGCAAACATGCACTGTGAATTACAGGCTGGGCAGTTGAACTGTGAAAAGCGACTGGACACTGATTGTCAGATTTGCCATGCGTGGAGTAATCTTGAAAGAGAAGACTGAAAAGATCAAAGGAGAAGAAGAAACAGAATGTGTTGTTAGAGATTTGAAGGCCACACAGGACGCTGTGAAGAGAGGGACAGGGACCAATGAGAGGTGAAGCCCAGACGAGTTCGACAGCAAGGATAGTATAATTGGGTTGAATTTGAAGTCTGAACTCAATAATGGTTTAAAGATGTTCACCAGATCATGGAGTTTTATTTTATTTTACTTTATTTTACTTTATTTTATTTTATTTTGCTTGTGTTATACCTTGTTTAAAGGCTGTAATCCCATAGATGATAAGTTTAGTACTCACAGAAGATCATGAAGACTTCTTTTCCTATTTGTAAGATGAAGATGAAGTGCAACTAATGATGTAATAACTGAAAATGCGAAAGACAAGTAGTTAGTTACTGATGACTAGTACATTTCAATCTCTGTTCAACAGGAGGGAATGTCAAGAGATTTTTGTTTTTATATAATTTGATCAGCTTCATAAAATGTGCTAAGTGATCTAAATGTCTATGTGACTTTTCACTTAATAACTTTTGTGCCAGCTACTGAACCACTTCCTGTTTTTCAGAGCACAGATGTAGACAGGAAACTGCAGGTTTGCAGAGCGTGCTTTTATTATGTGCTGATTCTGTTTTTTTCTGAGTGATGTTGTTATTTTTACACACACACACACACACACACACACACACACACACACACACACACACACACAACGTGCTGTATAAAATGAAAGTACGCAGGCAGCAGCAGCGCAGTTCGCAAGGTGCGTTCATTGCTGCCCACGCGTGTAAAAACGACTGCAGTCTCTGTGTTTTCTAACTCAGGTGTCTTAGCTGAAGAATTACAGGGTGATTTTTAGAAATCCCCTGTCATCATCCCAATTAATTCCCATTGAAAGAGGCTTTATCAGTTTTATTTTGCTCCCCATGGAGGTTACAGGCCTACTGCTGCCAAAAAAAGCACAAAACTCTTAAAATAACTTGAGCTAAATAAAATTATGAATTAAGATTTTAAACATTACTGAAACAATACTGATTTTCTATTGTTCTAAAATAAAACTCTATAATTTTCCCTTTAGTAAAATTAAACTCAGGTTATTGATTGGTGTGATCTGGTTATTGAATGCCCATGGCTCCATGGTTATGGTCAGGGATGTTCTAGGCACATGGCATAAGGCACTTGCTGCAGCTTAATCTTGTTTTAGCACACATAATCTGACTGAATAAGAAAAACATGGCACTAAGATGGCAGTACAGTGGTGTTGTGATTAACACATTGCCCGACTGTGAGAAAGTCCTGGGATTAATTCCATCAGGTGACAGGGGCCTTTCTCCATGGATTTCACATGTTCTTCCTGTATTTGTGTGGGTTCTCTCTGGGTACATGTTACTGTAGGTTAATTGGTAAATTTATATTGGCTGTGAGCAAGAAAGGTTGTCTGTCTTTCTGTGTTAGCCCTGGGGCAGATTGGCTACCTGTCCAGAGTGTGCACCTCTTGCCCTGTGACAAAAGGGATATGCTGCAGGCCAGCTGCAACCCTCTCAAATATCACTTGAAACCAATGTGTAATGAGAGCATGCATTTAAAAATGCTCACCATACGAGCTTAAAGGTTTAAAATGAATACATTTACTGAGAGGATGTTAGACTTGTTAAGACATATTATATTCACGTTATACAAGTGAATATAATTTGAAGGTGTGACGTGGTTATTAAAATCAGTAAGGTAGACTTGTGCAAGCAAAAGAGGAAGCTGGGGCAGTTCAGACAACACCTGGCTGAGAGTCAGTGTTGCCTGTATTATTACAAGATCTACCTTACAATATAAAGCACATTAAGGCGACTGATGTTGTGATTTGGCGCTGTATAAATAAAATTGAATTGAATAAAATTAAAATTGAACTGAGTCTTATGTTCAGACAGGACTAATAATAAGGCACAGTTGAACTCAATCAAGAAGCTAACAAAGTAAAAATTGTAAAAAATATCAAACAAAAACAGGAAAGGAAACAACCTTCAAACTAAAACAGAAGGTAAACTGAAAGAGGGACCAAGCTTAAACTTGTGAACACCAAACAATGATCTACAGACAAGAGAAATACAAAATGCACAGATAAAGAGAGACAAGATACAAAACTAATAATTACAGGGAGTGCAGAATTATTAGGCAAATGAGTATTTTGT
>NW_005187883.1:209676-210679 GCF_000239375.1 Pundamilia nyererei
TTCATATGGCTTGTAATTGGGATGAAGTAAACATCTGTTGAGTAATTTAACATAAAATTGTTTGATAGTGTTAATTTGGAAAGCCAAAACTCTAGCGGGTCCACCAGACCCATGAACACTGGCTGAGTAACAAAAATATGAACACCACACAAGCGTTAACTAAATTTAACGTGTGGATTTTCTAAGCCGATAAGAAGGGGTACTATATTACAAGGTCTAATAACACTGTAGGAGCACTTCTTCATCCCCCCAGTAACTCAGTCTATGCTCCAGAGTGCACTAGGGTTACTGCGCGCTTGTAATATAGTGCCCCTTTTTATCGGCTTAAAAAATCTATACATTAAATTTAGTGAATCTAAACTTAGATAGTGTAACCTTTCATGTAATTTTACATAAATAGGGAAAACGTGGAGGAGCTCGGTAGCTTCTAAAAGGAGCAAAAAGTGGAGGTAGTTGGAATATATGGGAGAGCCTTTCTCTCGCACAAAGACAAGACAGGTATGCATCAACTCTTCAAAGCTAAGGTAAGAACATATCTCAGTATGTAAAATCAGTGAACTACTCCTTTAAGCACTGGTTTTGCCATCCACTAAAAACAAAAAAGACAATTACAAACACAATAATGACTTCCTGAACTTGAGAAAAAGCTGCTCAATGAAGAGTGAACATTCAATGTATCTATGCACACATTGAAAGCTCATTTTTTAGCCTTTGGAGTTTTGGAGGAGGATCGTTTCGTCCCAGATTCAGCATAATCTGCTGGATAAACAGGAATGTATTCTTCATGCATTTTGGGTACTCCAAGTGGAGTGCATAAGTCAGTCCAAACAGGAGACACATTGCCAAAGGAAGACTGCAGATGGAATCCATTACCACATTGCCCTCTAGAAGGATCCCCAGCTGGCAGGGGTTCAGTTCTTGCTCTGGACTTCCGTTTTCACCATTGAAGATGATTCCTATTGGGATTTCAAGGTCACCATCAGCAGCATTCTACAGAGGGGGG
>NW_005187883.1:210744-217833 GCF_000239375.1 Pundamilia nyererei
AAAAAAAACAGGAAAATTTGGGGAATCTGTAAGGCTTATTGTCATTATACAACTGTATAATGAAGTTTGTCCTCTGCATTTGACCCATTCTTCAATGTTGATAAGGCAGCAACCCGTAAAGAGAATGGCGCTGCAGCGGCGCACATGTTAATAAAGTAAACTTTACGAGAGGCCGTACAGGTGCAGAGGAGCGGTGTTCAGCCCCTCGAGCCTCAGCGAGGGGCTGAGCGTCAGAGCTCAGCTGTGCAGAGAATAATGACAGGTTTATTTGTCCGTGTGAACGGCTGGAGGTGCCCAGCCATGCTCTGGTCCTCCTCCTCTGACCCCGGGCTAACCCTGAACACGGTTTGGATGTGCTCACATCACACAATGGAACCGCGTGGTTTGAACCATTACGCATGAGCAGGGGTTAAGGCTGTGAGGGTTACAGCCTTAAAACATTTATAATAAATACTTTTCACTACTTTGCGGATTTCACTTATTGCGGGTTGTTTTTGGGACGTAACCCCCGCGATAAACGAGGGTTCACTGTAGATTGAATTAGCATGCACATTTGCGTAATGTAACATGCAACTATTTTTGCTTAAAGTTGAAATAAAAAGATTTAACTCACCAGTGTGCGTGGAGGTTTGAGGAAAAGTACTCCCTATCGACTGTAGACTGAAACAAACATGTCCAATCCCAGGCAAAACCACCAAAAACGACTTGTCTTAATTTTTCCTGACAAACAAGTCCAGACGTCTCTTCGGTTCCAGTGCCGGGAAAAATATGGGAGGGGCAACAAAAACTTAAAAATAGTGAAAGTGCTTTCAACTAAACATGATCAGTAAACATCAAATTTACTTTTATTATTTGAGTGTTGAGTTTAAAACTTATTCTCTTATAAAAAATTGAACTTAAACTATTTATTAGAATAAACTTAAAATAGAACGGACCATGTTAAATGTATTCATTTTAGTGCATCACATGCAAAACAATATAGGTTAAGTGCAAAAAGCTTCCACCAATGAGTTCTGTCAGACACAGTTATATGATTTTAGTTTTACAAAGAAAATTAATTACCATCAGTGATTATAGCTAAACCATTTGAATGCAAATAACTTTTGGGATTACAGTACAGTTGTTGCCTGTGTCTTTTTTCATTGCTGTTGTTTGTTGGGTTAACAGCAACAGTGATGAAAACAGTATTCAACTGGACTAGCTGATTAAAAAGTCTCCCTCTGTGCTGGGTGGGGCTGTGGACTGTGTGGGGGCCTGTACTTGAAAGGTGTATGAGGAGCACGTTGCACATTATTAGATTTCAATATAGCGATCATTAGTCTCACAAGGATTATTTGTACTTTTTTATTTTCTGTATTTATTGCTGTTGACATTCCATCCTATTTTGTTTAGAGGGAATAAGGACTAGGTCTTATGAAACTAAAGGTTGAATTGTTGATAAACTCTAATGTGATTTTTAGATCTTTGTTTTTTTATGGTGCTACTGATGATTAAATAGACTATTGATGGTGACAGATAACAAGAACAAGCTTGTCCTTTTTAAAGGGATATGGAAAGCAAAAAATGACAAAGAAGGAGGATTGTTGAACTCGGTTGTTAAACTGTGTCAAAGTGCAGTACTCAGATTGATAGCAGAGTGGCAGATTCATGACTGTACCAGCCTGTGATTCATCTAGTTCCCTAGATACAGTTCTAGTACATCACATAAGTTTCACCTATGTGGCATACAGAAATAGAAATCTACTGTAGTAGAAAAACTATGAAGCCAACATTCATATAAGAGTTTTGATTTAAAGGGTGACTTCTAGTTTCTGAAAGTAGCTTTACCCTGTGACTATAATAGCTTCTAACTGTTACCCAGCTTAGCCCCCCTATCCAGGGTGATTTTACAGAGACCTGGTGAATCTGAAGAAGTTAAAACTGACATATGCGAATATACTCTGTACCACCAACTGGATCTTAATCTCAACTAAAGTGGAGGACAAAGAATCTTGGTAAGGACAGTTGTAGAATGCTTATGCACATGCAGAGACTCACTCAGGCCTATCACATTTTCCTCCCACCAGGTCTGGTGTTTTCGGTAGCATAATACCTTCACTATAAGGAATCATGCTACTATCAGCAGCCCTCCTGTTCCCATAGTGACAGAACTTCTACAGCTAGAGCTGCTTTCTCATCCCGCCCCTCCATCTCACTCTCTTTCTCACTTTTCTCTTTTCTGAGTAAAAACCTGATAATGAGCCTCATTTAAAGCATGACATGCTCAAAACACTCAATTTTCAATTCAAATAAAAGAAAAGAGCTTGATAACCTCTGACATCCATATCATTTAAAAAACCCTTTTAATCACGAGACATGTGTCTCAAGATTAAGATTACATCATGAATAAAGAAAGAAATATGCACAAAGGAAATGAGGTAAATGAGGATGTTTTGTTTTCTGATCCTCCTCAGGTGTTTGGTTTAGGTGAGTATTAACCACACATACTACATCTTTAATGAATTCACTCACAGCTAAATGTGCAATCAGCTTCCTGCCCTTTCACAGCACTCAAACACAGAAAGCACCCTACATATCTCCCCCAACATCTCTGCTTCTATAAATACATTTCTCGCCTTGCACAGCTATATTCTTCCACACGCCTACTCTTTCTATTAATGCATCTATATATCTGTCCAGCTACTGGTCTGTCTGCTTACTTAGTTCTTATCTGTATCTAATGCAAAACAAGCTTCCAAATAGATACTTTTATATTTAGGCTTATTCTGTGACTCTAACATTTCGGCATCTTATACATACTCTGAAAAGAAAGCACATCATTGTGTCTTTACAGTGTTTTGTTACTGGAGTAGTATCCTTTAAGGAGTACTGTTTTACTGTTGCCAGAAGTATTTATTTGGACCGTTCTGATCTGTACCTTACAGAAAGCAGTCTTTAATCGCTCATACGTTGGTACTAATATCTTGTACTTTGACATGTAAACATCGGTTGCTGGTGAACCACCAAGGGGTGGAGTCTGGGTTGTGGTTGCATTTAGCTACATGGTAAATATAGATGATTTCAAACACTGAAGGATGTTGCATATTTTTCGTCGAGGATCTTAGATACATTTTTTCCTCAGCTGACTGCTAAGGACATGACATTAACTTGCCATTGATTTTTGACGGTCATGGTGAAAATATAGGATCAAGCAAAGAAAAGAAAAAAAGCAGTCACACAGACTCAGACTGATCCGTTTGGTAGTGAGGGAAAAATAAGTATTTTTGACTGCCTGTAAATGGTTGCTGGAGGTTGATTGCAGTCACTGGACAAATTATTGTTAAAGCCCCAATCAAGCAGTTCTTTTTTCTTTTCTTTTTTTTCCTTTTTTGCCTGTCCGATTTGGTTCTTTTGCCATCAGAATTGTTGTATAAAGGCAAATAAAGATGTCCAATGGATTTACTTTCCCAAATGGACCATCCCAGCCTTGATTCACCTTTGCTTTTATTGTTTATTTTATTTTCATTTGCTGAACACGGGACAGACTTTACTGGGGAAAAGAAAAGGGAGAAAGAAAGAGGGAAAGAAAAAGAGGGAAGAGGGACGCTGATAAGGGGCAAAAACCAACAAAACAAACAGACAAAAAATACATATATCAATCACCTGGATCACCTGTTTAGAAAGAAAAAAGAGAAAACAAACAAAGAAAAAGAGAGCAAAATAATAAACAACATCATTGCTGTTGTTTATACCCCAGGTATAGAGTACGCTCAGGTAGTGTTACCCTTTTCCCTGGGGTGGAGAGAAGCAGACCACCCCGACTCCACAGTAGCAGGGAGGTCCCACATTCCAGACCCCAATCGGACTGCCAGCTCCCCCTCCCAGCCCCCAGAGCCCCAACAGGCAACAGAGAACGGGGGTATGTGAAGACTCCAAACCTCCCTCCACCCGCTCATATGTAGTGTTGATGCATGTGTGTTCTAAGGTGCATTTAAAACCCAGGGGGGCATGGAGCTACCTGCCAGAGAGCAGCAGGCATAGCCCCTCCTGGTAGCCCTCAATGTATATGTGTATTTAAAATTTCGAACAGTTCTAGAAACCAGTCACTGACCTCCATTTGTCTGCCGTGTTGAATGTGATGCAAGTCTTCTCCATTTGGTGCGGCTGTAGCTTAGGAGGTTGAGCAGGCCATCTACTGATTGGAAGGTTAGTGGTTCGATCCCTGGTTCCTTCGGTCTGCATATCAAGCATCCTTGGGCAAGATACTAAGTTGCTCTCCGATGCATCCATCATAGTATGAATGTTAATTAGGAAGCACTGGAAAGTGTAAAAGAAAGTTGTGATGTGAATGTGGCATGTTGTATAGGGCGCTTTAAGTACTTCAGGAGAGTAGAAAAGCGCTATATAAGAATCAGTCCATTTCTGATTTGTGTCATTTTCAAGTTTTACTGCTGTTCAGCCTGTTGGTGAATGTTAATGTATAAACATGAGACATTACAGGTAACTATGACAGACAAAGTAATCACTAGAAGGTTTGTGGTGGACATGATTCTTTGCAACTGATTTCACCCAGCGAGAACCAGCAACCTCCAGCAGCCACTGCCAACCAGGCAGGGAATACACATTTTAATACACAACTGGTATTTGCAGTATGTTTAATATGGTGGACAAATCTTAAGCAATGTGCGCATGACATGAGAAACATCAGTATGAAAATAATGTATATTCAATATACAGAGGTAGAACCTAATCCAAACCCTAGACAGGACTGATGTGCTGGAGACCTGGTAGAGACCTGATAAATGTTAATGTAATGGCACAAAATGGATCTTTTAAAAAAGGTGCCAGATTGGGTATAGACGGTTATCCATTATTTTATTCTTCATTTATATCCTTGAAAATGGACTGGCATTTGTGTGGACTTCTAGGCTTACTCACCTCTCAAAAGCTTTATATCATTCATCAGTAACTGCATCCACCGTTGAATGATTCAGGAAATGGGATGTGAAATGATTCAGCCCGTCAGTCGTGGTCAACACATGGAAAACAGTTGGACATGCATGGCATAGGCTGGCATAACTGCCCGGACAGCCGGCTCAACAAAAAGCATTTCAGAGGAATGGCAAGAAGAGCAATAACAAAGGAAATAAGGGGAAAGGAATCTTTGCAGAGACACTATTTTAAACTACTATCAGATGAAGTTATTGGAGATGCACAAATAGAAGAGAGACAATGCTGCCTCTAAACTTTTGTGTAGGCTCTGAGAGGTTGCAGACTCAGTGGGTTTGTGCACACAGGAAGCAAAGCACTGTGGGAGTTTTTCATCCATCAATAGGTGCCTTTCCCTCAGGGTTCTGGGATTTCAGCCAGAAGCCCTGCTTCTAAATGCACAGAAGTCATAGCCTTCAGATACGCTGACAAATATACAGACATAATCACATATGTTCCTATACAATCATACACAGTGGCATACACAGACACACTCCATTGATGCACATAAAGTGCATACCCACTGCCTCTTCTGCATCATCTTTCTGTCTGGCATCACCAGTTTCCATAGTGACACTTGAATAAATAATGATTTATTACATGGGGTAAAACAGAAAATGAAGTGAACAGGCCTTGAATAAAAAATATATTTCTTGCCCTCAAGGGAATACATTTACCCAAGGCAGGACTCCACGCTCGGAAGTCATCTGAAAAACAGTTGGTAAATCCATTCCCCTCACAAAGGATGGTAGAACTGGGACACATTTTTTTTTTATCCTTGATGTGAAAATAAAGCCTTTTTTCTTTTTAATCAATCAGAAGTGATGCAGTGGAGACCCTCAGCAAAAGGAAAAAGCGACTAGGGAGAAGAAGAACGAGATGGAAGTTGTTTTATTGTCAAACATTAAAATTAGTAATCAATGATAAATTAACATGCTTAAAGTGGACCCTTTTCCAGCTATACTTTTATTCTTGGACTAGGCCACACTTCCCTTTTAGATTACCTGCCCCTCCCAAACACAAGGTTTGAACAAACGATGATCTGGGGGATTGTGTTTCACATCCTATTAATTCTCTTGTAGAGAAATTTGCTGAAAGTCAGTCGTGGGGTTCAGCAGTTTGTGTTTGCAAGTGAATTGAAATAAGGTAATCATTTAAAGTTGCTTTTAGAGTTTTAAAAAAGCCCACATTTTAATTGTGCTACCGAAAACCCAGCTGTGCCATGTCGTCTAGTGTTAACTCCAGTCGATGAACCATCACAGAGTTTGATCGGTGTAACCTGTTATTTTCTTATCACATTCTAATATGGGGGCATGCAACACTGTGTGACAGCACTTTGTAGAATTATTTGGAGATGCTTATTATTTCTGAATCACAGTTCATGAACAACACACTGTTGCAGCCTGCCAATTGATGTAGACACTCTACCTGTAGGTTGTGAAGAGAGGCAAAGCTGACGATATACCAGCTCCTATTCTCACCTCTGTCCACAAGCTGTGGTGTTTGAGAGAATAAAATCACTGAAGAAGAAAAACGGTTTCTTTCGATCGCATCTGGGCTCAGTCTAAGAGATAGGGTAAGGTGCTCAGTCACTCGTTTGGAGTTTACAATGGAGTCACTGGTCCTTCACATCAAAAGGAGTTAGCTGTGGTTTGAGTTTCAGACCTAGGAATTGCTGGAGGGATTATATCTGTCAAGTAAGCTTCCTCAAAAGTGTATGGAGTAGATGGTCAAGGAGACAAGGGTATGGAGATGGAGATGCATAAGTGGCAGAAAATGGATGCATGGAAGGATGGACGGATTAACCCTTAGATTTATTAGTTGCTTTTTGTTGGAGCATTGGTTATTGATCATTCTGATGGCTCTTATATGGAGAGCCATCAGAATGAATAAAAAGTAACCTGGGACAGATGCCAGTTGCTTGTGTTCTGCATATCTTTCGTTTCCTCTTTACAGGGAGTGCAGAATTATTAGGCAAGTTGTATTTTTGAGGAATAATTTTATTATTGAACAACAACCATGTCCTCAATGAACCCAAAAAACTCATTAATATCAAAGCTGAATGTTTTTGGAAGTAGTTTTTAGTTTTAGCTATTTTAGGGGGATATCTGTGTGTGCAGG
>NW_005187883.1:219018-230843 GCF_000239375.1 Pundamilia nyererei
ATGCACACCTGATATAGGGTGTTGATGTCATTAGACCACACCCCTTCTCATTACAGAGATGCACATCACCTAATATGCTTAATTGGTAGTAGGCTTTCGGGCCTATACAGCTTGGAGTAAGACAACATGCATGAAGAGGATGATGTGGACAAAATACTCATTTGCCTAATAATTCTGCACTCCCTGTATTTATACAGCATGACATCATGATAACAGTTGCAGCAGTTTTGAAGGCACTTTATATTGCAAGGTGAAGATCCTACAATTTTAATAGGGAGAAGGGTAGCAGATGAAGAGATGCTGAAGTAGAAGGTGGTCCGTCTCTAGTGTTAGAGGAGTTGCTTTGTGAGGGTGGTGGTGGAGGAGAATCTGGGCCAGTGATGGTGGAAGGGAATGCCAGGTCAAACCTGCTATAGAACAGGTTAAACTCATTTACCAGCTCAATATCTCCAAGAAGCTAGCTTTTCTTCCCCTTGAATTCAGTGATGATGTTCATTCAGCTCCATACCTCTTTGATGTTGCACTGCAGTTTCCTCTCCCGCTTCCTTTGATAGTCCCTTTTTGCTCGATTCACATTACTTTTCAGGTTTCGCTATGCCAACTTGAACTTTTCCCACTGACCAACCTTAAAAGGTTCCTTTTTCTCATTTAGGAGACACTTGAGGAAGCTTATGTGTGAGCTCAATAAGGAAGATCTGTAGTCAGTCGTCTGCCTGTCCTACTGGGTGTTGGGCTGCTAGTCTGTGCATTATATTGCTTTCCCATGCTATCAATATCAAAACTGACATCTTTACTCTAGTCCATTCATCCTCCAATCTACGTGGTTTAAATCTGTGGTCCCCTTCATTCTCCCTTTCAGCCTTTCACACCCATGCAAGCCACCTCCTCTCCATGTCCATCTCACCCAAGTTACTCAAATCAGCAAATGGTTCTCAATGGCACAACTATCTCCCTGAAGAAGTTTGTAGTTAGTTAAACAACCAGCAATCCTGTCAGTATCAAAACTATTGTTAACCTTCATCAGTAAATCCCAGACTGGTCCTGAAAAACTGGTCCAATTAGCCTCTGGAGCCCACTTTCTTAGGTCCAGGTCGTTATATACTACGTCAATACACAGGATTTGCACAAAGGTCTTTATACGTAAACCACATTATAATACAATTTACCAAATAATGCAAAAGTTATGCAAAATGCAAAATACCCTGGGCCTTTATGACACTGACATAAGGCACAAATCCAGGATCTGCCTTGTAGGACAGTCATCATAGTAAAGCCGGACAAGAGTGAGCTGATATCCACATAGATGAAGACCTATGACATGTAACTGCAGGCTCCATTCAAGGAGGGATGCAAACAACAATATTGGAGAACTCTCTCAGTAAAAACAGTGGGGGAAATAATTATTTGATCCCCTGCTGGGTTTGCTCTCTTACAAAAAATTAACAGTATCTAATTTTTATGGGATAAAAGCATCCTTCCATTCTCTTGCACTTATCCTTATCAGGGTTGCTGATATGCACACATATTAATAAAGGATTTTATCTCTGCCTATGTGGTTTTTAATATGCATCTGAAGCAACTCGTGGTTCAAGATCTTGCTCAAGGATACGGACTGGAGGAGTTAGTGACTGAGCCACCAACGTTCTGGTTGGTAGATAACCCACTCTACCATCTGAGCCACAGTGCCCTAAAAAGCAAACAAAAAGACTTTGCAGGCTGCTGATGACAGCACTGGCAAAGAGGGAGAAACATCAAAGAGGAGTGGGTAGGAACAGCAGCAGCTTTCTCATGCTTATATGCGATATGTTATGAATTAGCTAAGCACAACGTCTTTCCTAACCTAGGGGCTTCAGTTCTAGTGTCCCATTGTCAGTTTGGTTATTTCCATTGTTCACCTCATTAGTCAGTGAACAAACATTTGAAACATTTTCCAGATTTCTTTGAATTGTTAGAAATACAAACAATTTAAGTTGAGGTAAAATAAGCAAAATGATCAGTGGGTTGATATGTGAGGAAGAAAAGAACAGCAGAAAGCAAAAATATTAGAAATGCTGGAACACTGCTTAGTGTTGGTTGAGTCTAGAGTCAGGGGGTATGATAAAGTGGGGGACATGTACAGTGCTTTGAGCTTTTGCCTCCTTCCTGACTTTTGTCTTTATTTGTCACACTTACATGTTTCACATCATCAAACAAATTTTAATATTAAAGATGCATTTTTTTTAAACATGGTTTCATGAACAGCTTGTTGCCATGCCAAAGAATGTCAATCAGATTTAAGTCCAGACTCTGACTTGGCCACTTGCTGGTTTGTTTGAGAGCATTATCCTGCTTCATTCCCCTTTAGGATGTAGAGAGCAATTCCATCAAATATTACAAGTAGTCCTGGTATTGAAGCAGCTCCAACGATCACACTACCAACAACATGTTTGACTGTTGGTACGATCTTTATCATGAAATTTATTGACTTTGTGCCAGATATAATAGGACACAACACTTTTAAGACAATTACTTTTTCACACAAGTCCAGGTAGGTTGAGGCAGCCTTTTTACTCATATCAGTGAAATCACCATTTAAAAACTGCATTTAGTGCTCACTTGGGGTTTTTTTTTTTAACATTAAAGATTTTTTGATGATGTGAAACATGGAAGTGTAACTGTTAGGAATAAAATGATTAAATAAAGCTGTTTTTTATGATTTTTATATACACAATGCTATGCGCTCATTAAAGAGTTAGCACTCTGTGTGATGTGGGTCGAAAGCTTTATTCAGCGCTATGACTGAGGTGAATTATTGTGATGTGATGTAGAAGTGCAGAGGGCTTTACAAAACATGCTTTACACATCAGGATGATATCTTCTGGTCCAAGGGAGTCCGAACAGAATGTGCCAAACTTAGATGATAAGTAGAATCCATAGGCTTACAATTGCAGGATAATATTAATAGTCAAGGCTAGGCAGGGAGGCATTTTCTTTTTCTGTCCTTTTTTATTTCAGGAAGAGGAATGGAGAGATGACAGTTTCACATAATTTTGTGACAAAGTCATTTTATCAAGTAATGAGAAATTAATGTATTGAGGAGAAAATTCGCAGGGAGACAGAGGGACCGCCACGTCGCTTCCGGAAGAAGATCATAATAATACGTGGGGTTTTTTTTACGTATTATTATTATTATCTAAAACTGTATGGCCTGCTGTAAGGGTCATCCTCTGTGTGAGGCAGATGGCTGATTTCCCATCGAGGTTTCAGCGCTGTAAACTTGTAATTTCAACTGCTGAAGCAAATTAAATCTTTTAAGCCATAGACGTTCTCCTTTACTTCCTTCAGACAAAACAAACACATCATAACATATATGAAGAAAAAAAAGAAATCAGGAAAGGGGCAAACACTTTTATCATCGGCTGACTGCTAATCATGTCCCCTCACACACCTGAATGCAGATATAAAAGGAGAAAAGAAAAGAAAACTCCTGGCTAGGAGAAAGAAGAAGAAAGACATGGCCATGTCTTCTAGACTAGTTATCAATTCTTTTTCTAATCATAGCCTATTATGCATCTAATATTTGTCAGCAAGTCTACTGAAAATGATGTATTGAACTCTAAACAGTCTAAAGAAACAAGTTAACGTGACTCTGAATAAAAACGAAGACTATCAGGACAGATTTAATAACAGGTACACGACTGAATGCTACCATCTGACTCTAAAGTAAATGAAAGCATTTTATTAGTATGATCTGGTTGGATTTACTCATACATTTTACATTGTGTGAATTCCAAGAAATATTTGTTGACACTGGATATTGACCTCAATCCATTTTGATGTGACTAAGTTTTTATCTCCTTTACCGTACATATAGCATTTAGTGCTGAATAAGAAGGGGAAATGTGCTCAACCATTTGATTTATTTGCTTAACAAAGACAATACAATTTGACAGATTATATTTATACAAAACATTTATCAGTTTGGACATGGTGTATCAAATTAATGTGTCGGGTGGTTTCTTTACTACTTTCAGCGTGAAGGTCTGATTCCGAGTCTCCTTCCATCAACTGATGCTGAGATTTGTTTAATGCTTATAGTCTGGCAAGCACTGGTGTGGTCTCTGACTTAATCATTTGCTGACGTTGGTTCAAAACTATAAGATAGAGATATGTAAAGATCTAGAGCAATGGACAGAAAGTTTGAGACTATACTATAGAAGCTTTTTATGTTATATGTGAATTTTTTTATTTAACAAAGGAAAGGAACTTTCTTTAAAAAAAGTGACCTTCCTCTGCTATGATAAAACTTGACTTTAGTGTTCAAGTTTTTTTTTTGTTGATGACAGTTTCACATAATTTTGTGACAAAGTCATTTTATCAAGTAATGAGAAATTAATGTATTGAGTAGTGTACACTTTCTCCAGCAAGTAATACATGGGTAATACAGTACAATTTTTCTGTAACAACCCCCAAAGTGCCATAAACCCTATGGAATCAAATATTTTTGGCTTTCATAAATGGTTCTTCCATAGATTTTTCAATTAGGGAACAAAACTTTACACATATATATAATCACTGTTGCACATCAAAAACTATTTACAATATTACTTTGTTTTTTTCCCCAAAAGACCCTTTTTGTGCTCAGAAATATATGGTGTTAGGTTTGACCTCAGAGGGTTAAATTCTCCAAAACCCAAAGGAGGTAAGTATAAAATATCAGTCTGCTTAGACTGACATAAAGGCTGTGTGTGTGTGTGTGTGTGTGTGTGTGTGTGTGTGTGTGTGTGTGTGTGTGTGTGTGTGTGTGTGTGTTGCATGCTATTTTATCTTAGACCGGAAGCAGAAATCCCACTCTAAGTAGAAGTGAAAAATCATGGTGCCAGTGGTTCTTCATGGAAAAAAAGAGGAGTTGACCGTAAGTCTGTTATTCATTTCAATCTTTATTTTCAGTCTATCAGTACATATAAAGGAATTTTTGACTATAAAAAGAGCAAAATACAAATATCCCAGAAATCTGTCCAAAACCTGTAAATATATTGTCATTTATTAGGTAAATAACAAACTCAAGAATTCTGTCACCTGGATTGGATTTCTAAAAATTAATCAAGCATTATGTTCAGCTTCTATAATGAATTTTCCGGTTCAGGGATGCAAGTAATTAGCTGCAATGTGCATCTTAGTCAAAATAATAATGCACTTTACTATTTTTCTATTTTTTTGTAAAACAGTGAATTTGAAAATTTGTTTTCCAACATTTCAGTTCAACAATAATAATTATATTTTAGCATTAAAATATCATTTAGATTACCAACCTTTCAAATATTGGTGGATTAACTGTTAGAGTAACCCTAAAAATGATTTTGGTAATTACCAGTACTGTTTATTTGGGGAAGCTGAAGCATAAACCTTACACAAGGTGATGGTCTAATAAATTTGTTAAGGACAGTATATAGACAGCCATCATCTGTGTCCTGAGAAGGATATGGTATGAGGATATATGTTATAGACTGAGGAGTCAAGTGACCATTAGCTACTTCCTGAATGTGAATCACATTAAACTGTACACCAGAAGTCATTGACAGGCAGGAGTTTACCAGAGCTGACAGGTCCCAACCTGCAGATGGTGCAAACATGCTCAAGAGACTATTCATTGCATTCTAACAGGATGTAAGACTCAAGCTGGGCGAGCACAGACCGAGAGGCTGAATCAAGAGATTAGTGTAGAGGAACAATTATACCACATGTGGGTTAGAATTCCCAATGGGAGACACCACCAAAGGTGGTAGAGAACAACAGGGCTAAGGTCCTGTGGAACTTAAATTTCCAGATAAACAAGCAGCAAGTTGTGATAGATGTGGCAACCCCAGTGGACAGCAACATTGGAAGAGGGGGTACAAGAGAATATAGTACAAGTTGTTGAAGGAACCACTAAATTAATGTGCAGAACCCTCAGACTCCCAAGTGTCTTGTAGAGGACCCAGGCTTGAGGAACACACACATCACACCCAGTTGTAGGGTGAGAGAGAGATTATATGTAAAGCAGTGCAAAGAACTTAGTAGATATACAGGGTGGGCCATTTATATAGATACGCCGTAATAAAATGGGAATGGTTGGTGATATTAAAGTCCTGTTTGTGGCACATTAGTATATGTGAGGGGGCAACCTCCTCAAGATGGGTGGTGACCATGGTGGCCATTTAGAAGTCGGCCATCTTGGATATAACTTTTATTTTTTTCAATAGGAAGAGGGCCATCTCACACATCAAACTTATTGGTAATGTCAAATCAAATCAAATCACTTTTATTGTCACATCACATGTGCAGGTACATTGGTACAGCACATATGAGTGAAATTCTTGTGTGCGAGCTTCACAAGCAACAGAGTTGTGCAAAATACAATAATGTAAACAAGCAAAATACAAGAATGGCTACATCTGAAACTAATAAATATATGTACAATATATAATAGTATATGCATTTCTGGATGTGTATACTAAATATTTTTCTACGTGTGTGTGTGTGTGTGTGTGTATGTCATAAGAAAAACAATGGTGTGCTTGGTTTCAACGTAACTTTATTCTTTCATGAGTTATTTACAAGTTTCTGACCACTCCTAACTAGCCCGCTGACGGTATATTGCTGAGTGTTGCTTGAGAATATATTGCTGAGTGTTACTTAAGAACAATTTTAAATCTTATAGAGTAAGGACAAAACCACGCCTCGGAGAAACCCGGTCCACGGACCAGACCCGGGACGGAGTTTCTTTCAAATATCACCAACCATTCCCATTTTATTACGGTGTCCATATAAATGGCCCACCCTGTACATTAGTGGGGTCAAGCTTCTGACTGATTTTACCTTTCTGGTCGAATTTTAGGTGGACTGACTTTCGATCTAAAGTTGAATGGAGCAAATCCACACTCTCAGTGCAAGTTTTAGTGTAAGCAGATAGCTTTTCTAACAGAGGAAAGACTTCAAAGACTGATTTATTTATTTATTTATTCTGTTTGGTCCTAGCTGGATACCCAATATCTGTAGCTTATGCCACTTCAATGTAATCTAGTCAAGCAGATTCAGAGCTAAAGCACATTTTACATTTGCCATAACATAAATTTCCCTGAATCACCACATTACCTTGGAATGCTTTGTGCAGAACTCTGGCGCTCCTGTATATTTTATAACTTGACAAAACTCAGTTTGCAATTGTGTGCTGGAAATGGGTACTTCAAAAGAGTGCTTCCTGAAGTGAGGTCCTGGGAAGCCAACAGGGGTTATTTTGCAGATTATGGATCACACAGACTATTAAAAAGCACAAAAGATGTACTACTCAGCAAATGAAAGAAGCAGCACTTTCTGCTCTGAGAGCAGAGAAAAAGTGATACAGCTTTGCTTTCCGAGAACAGCGACTATAAGGAGGATTACACGGATGAATGATTACTGTGATCATCCAATAGCAACTCTATCATGAGCTTCTCTTATATTAAGAAAGTATCAAAACTGTCAAACTGAGAGAGCTCCATAATGTTACTGTGACTACAATAAAGTATAGTGTGTTTGGGAACTCGGGCCGCAAAGAATGTAGATAAAAAACAGTTTTCAGTACGAAGAAGTTCAGATAAATAATAAACCATTCCTGAAAAAAGCCAGCTGGATTTCTACTGAATGATTTCTTAGTAGTTGTCATGAAAAATATTTACTGGTGGAATATTCAGTTTCACATATCCAGAAGTCACTATGTGACCAACTCTCAACTCATTTTAGTGATACTTGGACAAGTGGGGTCCACATTGTGCTGCATTTTGTACTACTGCCGCATTGTTCAGGTCATTCAAATGGAGTTCAATTGGAGCGCTTTAACATCTGAAATAGAACAAAACAGTGACTAGAGCAGGGGTGTCAAACTCATTTTGGTCTGGGGGCCGCATACAGCTTAATCTGATCTCAAGGGGGCCAGACCAGTAAACTCATTCCAAAATTATATAGAACTAAAAGTAAGTCCACTTTTTTCTTTGTATTAGTGCAAAGAAGAAATAAATTATAAAACTCTTTACATTAAATTAATTGTCCTTTTACACTTTTACTCAGTTTAACATTTATTTAAGTGCATTATACAGTACATAAAAATCTGATCACTGTGATTGTACAATGTTTTAAAACACTTAGTCAACAAACAGTTTTGTGGAACTTAAAAACACTGCCTTGCATGTTAAAATACATCAAACACATCTAAATTTAGAAATGAATGAATTTAAAATCCATTTTCCAAATCTAGGAAGCAATTCTGAACACATAAATTGAGGCCACACACTTGAAATCTTAAGTGGTAGCTGTTTTAAACAGACATTTGATGAAGTAAATTTAATGCATAAAATGTAAACAAAACAAAAAACCTCACATAGATAACATATGTGGCATGCATAAGACATAATCTTTTACTTAACAATAGTCTTCTCTTGTAAATCTGTTTCTGACTACCACTGACTTTCACAGCAATTACTAGAGCAAATATTCACATTTGTTTATTTCATAGTGCAATGTTCAAAGCAGCATTCCATAGAATTTAGTCTTGCTCAGTATTTGCCCCTGAAACTTGGCATCTTTTAGCCTGCACAAGTGCATCAATATCAGCCATCATATCCTGAGTAGCAGCCAGTTTCAGAATCTCATTTAAGTGCTTATGTGTGAGCTTTGAGCGTAGCTTTGTTTTATTAATGGTCATGAGTGAGAAAACTTGCTCACAAAGGTAGGTAGTCCGAAACATGGACAACATTTTTGCAGCCATTGCTGTCAATTTAGGATAGCATGGTAGGAGATACTTGTAAAATGTGTCCAAGCCCACAGAGGCAAATTTGTCCTTCAATTCTACATCACAGTGCAAATCAATGATTTCAAGTTGCATGTCAACAGGCACATCAGAAGCTCTGACTGTGAATGGTGAGCGAAAAACTGCGGAATCTGTCTCGAGTTTGCTAATGACCTGAAATCGTTCCTCAAATTCCCTCAGCAACCCTGAAATCTTGTCTTTGTACTGTTTCACGTCAGGATTAACATTTGCTGCGCACACATCTCGGAGACAGGGAAAATGAGCAGGGTCTCTGCTTGCTATCTGCGTCTGCCAGAACGTGAGCTTTAACTTGAATGCATGTATGCTGTCATAATACTGTGTTACAATTTTTTTGCGTCCCTGCAACATTCTGTTCAGATTATTCAAGTGCTCTGTTATATCAACCATAAATGCAAGGTCCTGCAGCCAAAGTGGGCACTGTAATTCCTTAACAGGTTTTCCTTTTTTCTCCATAAATTGTCCGATTTCCCCACGTAGATCAAAGAAGTGCTTCTGCTTAACCATCTTACCTCAGTGTGGTATGGCACACCATGGGTAATGTTACAGTCACTGAGAAGGCTGTCAAACTGACAATGATTGAGACCTCTGGCTCGGATGAAATTAACAGTTCGGACAACCACCTCCATGACGTGATCCATTTTTAAGGACTTGCAGCATAATGCCTCCTAATGCAAAATGCAATGAAATGTCCAAAAATCACCCCCTCTATTTGCGGCTTGTACTTTCTCTCTGAACTTGGTCACAACACCTGCTTTTTTCCCGATCATTGATGGCGCACCATCAGTGGCCAGGCTTACGGCGCGGGACAAGTCCTGTCCAGTGCTCGAACTACGGAGCGGAAAATGTCCTCAGCTGTTGTGGTGTCGGTCATAGGCACCAACTCGAGAAACTCCTCTGTGACAGTCAAAGTATCATCAACTCCACGAATGAATATGGCCAGTTGAGCGACGTCTGTAATATCAGTACTCTCATCAATTGCAACAGTAAATGCCAGAAATGACTCCACTTTTGCGTTTCAGTTGGCTGTCCAAATCTGCCGATTGTTCCGAAATTCTGTTTGCCACGGTATTTCTCGTCAAGCTAATATTGGCAAAAGCTTGTCACTTCAAAGACACACAATTTCAGCAGCCTTCAGCATGCAGTTTTTGACGAACTCCCCCTCAGAGTACAGCTTTGATGCTAATGCTACTTGGCTAGCAATTACGTTGCTGGCTTTCACCGCAGCATCACTGACATCTCGGCTCCGGGTGAAAACAGATTGCTGTTTCCTCAGACCAACCAACATTTCATTTACCTTCTGTTTTCTCAGTTCTCCGTGCAAGCTGTTGTATTTTTCACCATGTTGAGTTTCATAGTGGCGGCGAATATTGTACTCCTTAAGCACCGAAACTTGCCGCATGCACACTAGGCACACGGGTTTCCCATTCACCTCCGTGAACATATAGAAAGAAGTCCATTTTTCTTGAAAAATCCGACACTCTGTGTCCACTTTTCTCTTTTTTGACAAAGACATTTTGCTGATGAGGGTGCCCGTTCCAAGAGAAAAAGCGGTTAAAGCGATTGAACTGACTAAAACACAACGCCCCTAGCGAACAACATAGGAACTGCAGATTTCAAAGAAAATGAAGTTTATTCTTTTTTTTTAATAATGCAAATTTATCCCCGGGCCCATATGGAAAAGATATATATAAATCTTATAAAGTTTGTATCTGTCTTGTGTGAAACTTGTATGAAAAGCATATAAGTGTGAAAACAGATATAAGATCCCTTGAAAAATTATATAATGAAACTTGTATGTTTTGGATACTTACTAAAACAATGTATGAAAGTAATGCGAAAGTGGCCACTTTCATGAGTAAATCATGTAAGCCTTATATGATTTACTCATGAAAGTGGCCACTTTCATGAGTAATCACATATAAGTTTTTACTATTTCTTTTCCGTATGGGGACTAAACCCCCTGGCGGGCCGGTTCAGGCCCGCGGGGCGTATGTTTGACACCCCTGGACTAGAGCCAAACGTACTGTTCTTGGATGTGTAACCATCCAAGAACAGAGGAAGTGCAGAGAAGCTCTTTGCTGATGGGGCAAGAAGCCCTATTAATGTCGGTTAAACATTTGGAAAGGGTGTATTTCAGACCAAATCATGACTTTTTCCCCCTTAACCCTATATCCCAATTTAAAGTCTAAACTCAATGTTGTAATGAAATGCCTAAACCACACCATGTAATTTAATGTCTTAATCTGGCCATTCCCAACCACATAATTTAATGTTTATTGGCTAACCAAATCAGACAGCTATACAAAATACAATCAAATTTTACAGTCAAACTGTAAAATTTGCAGATTTTTTTATTTTATTTTACCTATATAATGTATATAATTCACTCACTTATTGCACATAATGTCCTCCTTGTATACATTCACTCAGTGTATATGATGTTCTCTCTGTTTTTGCATAGTTGAGGAGCATGTAGGTCACCTTTCACTGCATGTTGTTCTTGTATAACTATGCACGTGACAAATAAAGAATTTTGAATCTTGAATCAAAATGCACAACAATATCTCTGTGCACCAGCTTAACAGGTAGCACTTGTGTTAAAGCACGTTTTGTATGCACGGGCATCTCTTTAGCCATTGCAGTTCAAGGCAGCAATGCATCAGCAAACACAAAACCATAATTCTGCAACAGATAAGAGACGCAAGATTTCTCAACTGGGTATGCATGGTCTGATTTTTTTTCTTTTTTAATATACTAAAACTGTCTAAGACAACGCAGAGAACTAAAGAGAGCTCTCTAGTGTTTCATGTATAAGGACACAAGGCTTTGTGTCCTTATCCAAGAAACCTATACAAGAAACACAGAGAATTCAGATTTTCCCAGCAGGAAATGAATAAATTTTTAGGTTACAGAGAATCTTGGTATGGAACGCCAGGACTGCCATAATGAATTAATTAAATACACCATTAAATAATTAATTAAATGTGTCAATAATTAATTA
>NW_005187884.1:0-7432 GCF_000239375.1 Pundamilia nyererei
GGCCCAGTCAAAGTCCAGATCTAAATCCAATCCAGAATCTGTGGCAAGATCTGAAAACTGCTGTTCACAAACACTGTCCATCTAATCTGACTGGAAAAGTTCAAGGTTCTGGGTCTGGCAGCAGCAAAACAGTTCAGAAGGCCAACCATGACGGCGAAGAAGCCCAGCTAATGGTCTGGAAAGTGGCCAGTGCCGGCGAGGTGCTGGCACAGGATGTGGACGTGCAAACCGAGCAGGACCCGATGGCGGCGTGGCAGACGCAGGAGACGAGGTAGGACCAGCTGCTTCTCCACTCCACACTCAGCTCCTCTCTTAAGCCAGAATCACAATGTCTACTAAAATAAATGTATCACGTAACCTTGTGGCCATAAAATATAGAAACTGCAATTAACCCAGCCCTTATAAATGTGGCATCAATAGAAAGCCCAGGATGTCCCTTGACAGTACAGCAGGAGTCATAGAAATTGCATATATAGTGCTTGACATAGAGGGCTCAGACTCATGTCCTTAACAGAGGACAAAGATGATTTGCTGTGTATTAGGAGGTTATCATCCGTCTGGGTTCTTGGCTAGCCTTGCATTAGCATGCTGTTTGTGCAGATGCTTGTTGTTTTAGCATCGTAATGCAGTTGTTTCTATCCTGGATGCAGGTTCCACTTTACCATCCCACTGTTGTCCTTTTGTGTAATAAAATAAAAGGAATGTCCATATCTCCTTCGTCTTCTCCTGAAAACCTATCCACCACCCATCTCCAGTACGTAAACAGAAATTAGCTGATTGTAGAGCAGGAAGAAAAAAGGGTGATAATTTTTCTTTTTTTTTTTTTTTTCTGCCATGTCAATAATTGAAGAACCTTTGTAAAGTAAATTATGGTATGATTATAGCTGTAATGTACTTACTGAAATTAGTACAGCCGCACATTAAATTACTGAAAAATGAAATGTGATTACAGTAGTCTGTCACTCTAACATACCACACCCAACACTGTCACCTAACACTTTCTGAACACTGTCACATCAATATTATTTGAATCCTAATAGTTTTATTCTTACATTTAAAAAACTTCATTTTCATCCACAGCTGTGAGGACTATAGCACGTTACTTAGTCCCTATGGACCCCAAAGCACTTTACACTACATTCAGTCATCCTCACACACATTCATACACCGGTGATGGCAAGCTACAGCCACAGCTGCCCTGGGCCGGACACTGGCGCCACTGGGCCCTCTGACCAACATCAGTAGGCAATGGATGAAGTGTCTTGCCCAACGACACAACGACCGAGACTGTCGGAGCCAGGGCTCGAACCGACAACCTTCCGATTACTCATCGATACGGGCATCAGATCGGCATCAAACTGTAACACTTAATAAACATACACAGATACAGAGTGGTGCATGAAACATTATGATAACAGTGTGAACAAACTGATCAATGTGAGCTGAATGCCACATGATCTCACTGGTATCTTCTGATAAGTGGGGTGTGGAAATAGTGACTTTGCTGGAAAAGGGAATGGGCATTTAGAGTTTTTGCTAGTGAATTTTCTCTGTGTTCAAATGTTTTCATGCATACTGCTATACATGGAGCCACATCAAACTGATTTAAGGTGGGTGTGAAGGATGGATGTGTTTTTTAGAGTTTTTGCACAGATGCATTGTGGATACATCTCTGGCCTGATGAATAACTGACATGGAACCATTGTGGTAAAACAGATGGCATAAAAAGTGAACGTAACTACCACAGTTTTCTGAAATCTTCTTTTGAAATTTCAACATGATCACTGTCACCATACTGGTTGCAAAAAAAAGAAAAGGCTAGAGATCGGTGGTTGACAGCCCGATCAGAGTTCCTGCGAGGGCGGCGAGTAGCAGACCAAAACTATTTAATTCCACTGGTTTATTCTGGTTTATTCTTAGTTCTGCCCGTGTTAAGTCTGTGTTTCTTAGTCTGCATCCTTGTGTCTTATTTCCTGTTTTATTGTGAAAGTCTATGTCTTATGTTGGTGTGTGCCGCTTTGCTCCCCCTGTCTCGTTAGTCCAATTTCTCCCAGCTGTGTCTCCCTCCTGTTGCCCATTCCCTGATTACCACCCTGTGTATATTAGCCCTGTGTTTTCCTGTGCTCAGTGTCGCGTCGTACCCTCAAGCTGTGTGCTTCCTCGTGTGCCTCGCTGCAAAGTGTGAGTTTATAGTTTTCCCAGTTTAGTTTAGTATGCTTTTCCCCTGTCAGCAAATAAAGCTGAGTTTTTTGAGTTCATCCCTCGAGTCTGAGTGCCTGCATCTTGGGTCCAACTCCTGCCTGCCACACAGCGATTCATGACAAAACCATTTTAGAATAAAATTCATTATTGTAACCTACTTGAAGTACAATTAGAGAATCATTCTGTGAATTTTATTTGTTTCTTTCTTGAGGTTTTTCTGCTTTCCCAAAAAAGGAGCAGTTCTAAAAACCATTCTTACAACACCTATTACTGTTGGCACCTAATAACTGGCCCTCCATGATGCAGGCTCTGCTGGAGCTTTCTTCTTGTTAAAAGGGAGTTTTTCCTTCCCCCTGTCTATTAGATCGATATGATACACCACATTAATTGCACTGAAAGTAGCTGTTCATAACGCCACGTCTGTGAGACAGTTATGAGTATGAGTTGTGTGGATTTTTTTAAATTTTTTTTGCAGAAAGCTCCACGTTTTTGAACAGGACATGGGAAACAAAAGCAAAATTATTATTGATGTAACTGGAAATATTACAAAGGATTGTTGTGGAAGTTTTTTAAATGAACTGCAAACGCTTGATGAGCGTCTTTTGATCTGGTTTAATCACATGCTACAGCATGGAGAGACAGCAGCCTGGTAAGACGCCCATGCTGCTTTCTCTGAAGATGAAAACGGCGCTTCTTTAAATGCAGGGGGAGACAAAAACATTCCACAGCTCTTATGTGTTGCTCCATCACATGAACCTACCTTCAGCTCTGTCCTTGAAATCTTCCATTCAAAAACGAATTACGACTATGTTTTCCCACTTAGCCATCACCTCTATTCTTCTAGAGATAAGCAGGAGGGCCCATGCTATATATCTACAAGAGGGCCATATAAAATAAGTAAACATACAGAGTAGCACATTAAACATCATGAAAACAGAGTGAACAAACTGATAACACTCGAATGTCACATGATCTGATTGGTTTCTTCTAATTAGTGGGGTGTGTAAATAGTGACATTTGCTGGAAAAGGGAATGGGCATTTAGAGGCTTTGCTGTTGACCATTCTCTCTTCTGTTCTCTCAGTTTTCATGTACACCTCTAGACATGTAGCCACATCAAATTAATTTAAGGTGGCTGTGAATGATTGAAAAATTTTTTTTTGATGTTTTTCAGTGTTTTTGCGGATATGAAAATCTGACAGGAAACAACTGTGCTAAACAAAGACACCATGAAAAGTGATTGCAACTACTGCAGGTTTCTGAAATCTTCTTTGGAAATTTCAAAACTATCACTGTCACCATGCTGGTTTCTAAACAATAAACAATAAACAAACCAAAAAAGACTTGATGAGGAGGTCTAAGTTTGACAGTGAAACAGTTTGCTAAACTTGTCAAATACACACCGTAAGTCAATGAGCTTAAAACTGATAATATTGCTTTCTCCATTCTGCCCATTAGTCATCTGGGCTAGCCTACTCCACACCCCACCTCTGTGAGCAGACGATGAAATCAGCCTTGACCATCTGTGCCCCCGGCCTATGCACCACCTTAAATTTAAAAGGCTGGAGAGCCACGTACCACTGGGCGATCCAGGCATTGGCATCCTAATAGCGGAGAGAGTCGACTGTCCATTGGATGGCCAGGAACTACTTCTTCACCGCACAGAACCAAGCATCTCCACCAACAGGGTCCCCCCCCCTTACCTGCAGGGGCAAAACGGCCCCCCTGTTCGAGGAGTCTCTCTGCAGAATAAAAGGGAGGGGGAAGGGGTTCCCCTACAGAGAGCCTTCTTAACCTGCACGAATGCCTCCTGGGACTGCTCCGTCCACTGGACCAGATCTGGGGCACCCTTTAGGGTGAGATCAGTCAAGGGGCTGCTCAGGTCAGCCAGCGCCAAGTACCGCCTCACCTCCTTTTTGGCCATGGGAGGTGAGCAGGATATGATGGCTGCTGTTGTACCCATCTGCGAGAGCACCAGATATCCCAGATAGAGTCCCTCTCTCTGTTGAACTGCGAACTTTTTCAAATTAGGTTTAAGTCCAGCATGGCCCAGGGACTCCAGGAGTGCGGCCACTCGCTGGACATGCCCCACCCAGGTGTCGCTGTGGTGATAACATCCTCCTAATAAAGCAGCATATTATGCCACGTGTACATTCAGCACCCATTCCATGTGACGTTGAAAGGTGGCTGGTGCTCTGAACAAGAACAGAAGTGTGATAAATTCGTAAACACTGCACGTTGTGAAGAAGACTCTTGGGAATCTGCCAGTGACCCTTGGTTAAATCAAGTGTAGAGACAAAATGTCGGTCCAAGAGCTCATCGACACGGGCATCAGATCAGCATCAAACTGTGACACTTAATAAACATGCACAGATACAGAGTGATGCATGAAACATTATGATAACAGTGTGAACAAACTGATCAATGGGAGTTGTGGTCACATGATCTCACTGGTATCTTCTGCACTCAAAAAAAGGAAATTGGGTGGTTGTTACATTTACAAAAGTCTAACTTGTCAATTGAACAAAATAATTTTGTGTTTCTATGGAGAACACAATTAAATCATGTTGGATCTGCATGAAATTCAACAACTTTCTTCTTGTTCAGATGACATGACACAATCTTGGAAGAGTGGTTAGTTGCCTGGACTCACGAAATTCACAAAAACACACGAGATTTCAAACCACAGGAAAATCACTGGGGTTATAAGAGGAAGACAACCACACACACACCACGTGTATGCTGTTACTATTTATTATGGTTTAACTTGTCAAGGACAAAAACATAAAGAAAATTCTGCATCATAGGTTCCCTACATTTGTTAAGTCTGTATTAACAGCTCAATGCCATGGTGGGTCGTGCTGTTGACCTCTCCAGGATGTAACCTGCCCCTCTTACTAAATCACTTCCGGAGCCCAGATAGATAAGAAGATGGGTGGATTGGAAGTTGCTGTAAATCCGTTGAATTTTTGTTGAACATTATGTAATATGAATACAACATGTACTACAGATGTAAGTTACATTTGTTCATTCAAGAAGATTATCGTTGGTGTAACAAACAAATATTTTACTAGGTCATGTAACAAGACTGAGTTTTGATGTGCCAAAGGGTTTAAACAATATAACATGAATTTAATTAGACTAACTTGGTACAAACATGTGGATTGAATAAAAGTCAACTTAATTGAATGTTAATGTTACTGTTATGTTAAACCTACAAACATATCGTGTTGAAACAACACATTCAAGACGGATTAATAGAACATGATTTGTTTCGATGGAATATAAGTGGCAAGATAAAATTACGTTCATCCAATGAATTATTTTTTTGAGTGGGGTGTGGAAATAGTGACTTTTGCTGGAAAAGGGAATGGGCATTTAGAGTTTTTTGCTAGTGAATTTTCTCTGTGTTCAAATGTTTTCATGCACACTGCTATACATGGAGCCACATCAAATTGATTTGAGGTGGGTGTGAAGGATGGATGTTTTTTTTAGGGTTTTTGCACAGATGCATTGTTGATACATCTCTGGCCTGATGAAAAACTGACATGGAACCATTGTGGTAAAACAGATGGCATAAAAAGCGGATGTAACTACCACAGTTTTCTGAAATCTTCTTTTGAAATTTCAACATGATCACTGTCACCATACTGGTTGCAAAAAAAAGAAAAGAAAAAAAAAAGGAAACAACAGTTTGCTCAAATTGTCAATTACAAGTCATGCCAATGAGCTCAACACTGATAATCCTTCTTCCTTATACATTTTATGACTAAGTTTTATCAAATAAACTTCATGTTTTTTTCAATGTGATCACAAAAAAGTGACTGAGTCCATCCGCTCAGCAGGAAAGTGTTAGGTACATCTGTGTGACAGGTGGAGGGTAAGAGGCCAGCAACTTTGACCACAATGTGGGACATAGAGGAGTTAGAGTGACAAATGAAGAAACTTAAAAATCAATTTAGAGGAAAGCTTTAATAAGGGTCAAAACCTGCTATGTCCATTTTAATAAAACAGGTAAGCTAAACAGATTATCCAATCTCCCTGTGCTTCCCCCCTTTCTTTTCACTTTCTTCTTATCTCTCAGCTGCCCACAGCAATAATTAGCTCTTCCTCATCCAGGCTCTGCTGGAGGTTTCTTCTTGTTAACCGAGAGTTTTTCCTTCCCACTGTCAGCAAGGGATTGTTTATTGATTAGGTTCTATTTTTCAAAAGGTTTTGGGGTTTTTAAATTACAATACATTATTGTTGTGATTTGGTACTACATAAACAGAAGTGAATGGAAATTAATTACAAGCACCACCTTGATTTTTTCCATTAATATATTTATTCTCCTGAAGATTCACTTCAAACCATGTGCTCTAACCTTTTAATTCAGCTTTCATCGTTCTTTTTGTTATTATATTTATAGACTTGTTTTTCTGAATTCAATAAAAGCTACTTTTTAAAGATATATGATGCTCACAAGAAAGCCACTAAAAAGCAACTATTTTAGAATATAATTCATGATTATACACAGGACTCGAACACAAAGAGTGAACTTAAAATGGTAGCTTTATTGCTGGGGGAATCATTCATAGAAACAAACTAAGACCTTGAACATGAAAACTAAACTAAACCACTTGGAAAACAGAAAGACAGCCAGATTTACAACACATGAGGAGGTACAGCGTGAGGAAAACACAGGACTTAAATATACCAGGGAATAACGAGGGGATGGGAAACAGGAGGAGAGCACAGCTCGGACTAATCAAACATGACAATCAAAGGGGCAACACTTAAAACACAGGACACAGACTATCAAAGAAAAAGAGGAAACAAGAGACATTCACAAAGACGCTGACTTGACACTGAGACAACTGACTGGGGGGACAGAGGGCACAGAACACGGGGAAGGCAAAGTAACAGAAACCTAAGGAACTAAGAATAACACAAGCGGAACACAATAAAGAGAACGAAAGTAACAATAATCAAAGAATATAAATTAACCAACAAACATAAAACCCTGGGTCACGGACCCAGCACCGTGACAGTTTAGCAGTATGTCTGTTACTGTAACCTACTTTAAATACAATTAAGTGCAATTATACATTTTTTCTGTGAATTTTAGATGTTTTCTAAATGTGGCTTTTCTGCTTTCACAAAAAAGTAACAATTATAAAAACCATTCCTCCAACACCTACTGTATGCTAATAGTTACTTGCCCCTCCCTTCCTTCCCTCCCCATCTCCAGC
>NW_005187884.1:7734-15818 GCF_000239375.1 Pundamilia nyererei
GGGCTATGCGCTCACCTGACAGGAAGAGACTGAACAGGCTGATCCGAAGGGCCAGCTATGTTCTAGGATGCCCTCTGGACCCAGTTGTGAAATTAATATTTTTATGGATTAAAATTGCTACTCCTCTTTGTCTAGAATTATAACAGGCTGAAAACACATTAGGAAACTCAGGTGTTTTAAGTTCATTCAAACCTGTGACAGGCCTGTGAGTCTCTTGTAATAAAACAACGTCTGCCTGCAGGTTTTTAAGTTGGTAAAAAAAAAATTTTTAACCTTTTTTCTCTGGAGCCAGCTTCGTGCACATTCCATGTGACAAATCTTAGTGCGACCATAGTTGTGTGTGTATGGTGAATGATGTACGCTGTGTGTCTCGCTTAGACGGGTGAGGAAAATGGAAACACATCATTTGTTTGTAAATAAAGAGAAGAAAAAGAGGAAGAGAGAGAGGAAAAAAGGAATAAAAACGGAAACATTCAAATTAAGGCATTGACTGAGAGTGACGGTGACGGTATACTGAATTAGCAAACTGATATTATAAAGTTAAACAGATGTTAATACAAGAGAGTGTGAGTAAAGAGAATAGTGTAGCGGTGTGCGGTCAATACAGCCACGGAGTGGTGCCGGGGTCGCAGTAGATCTGTCCGTCTATCCAGGATCTCTTTGGGGAACTGGTCGTTCACGCTGAAATCCGTTCCTTTCAGCACTCTGCCTCTACTCTTCACCTGCTCCTTCTGCTTGAAGTGGCCGAATTTGGCCACAATAGGACGTGGTCTCCTGCTTCCTGTCTTCAGAGCCCCAATGCGATGCACTCTCGCTTCGACTTCTGCAACAGCCTCTACTCTGGTGTTACCTTGTCATCTATTGGCCAACTACAGCTGGCTCAAAACGCTGCAGCAAGGCTTCTGACTGGCACATGCAAATGAGCGCACATATCTCCTATACTTGCCTCGCTACACTGGTTGAAAGTTTTCGAATTGATTTTAAGATTTTGACACTTGTTTTTAAATCATTGCATGGACTAGCTCCTATTTGTCTTTCTGATCTTTTAAATTGGTATAATCTTTGAGGTCTGTGGACCAAAAACTGCTAGTTGTTCTTGGGTCTAGATTAAAACACAGAGGAGATTGGGCTTTTGCTGCAACTGCTCCGAAACTGTGGAATAAACTGCCTTTACATATCAGGACCTCTTCAACACTGGATACTTTTAAAACTCGTCTAAAGACCCATTTTTACTCCTTGGCTTTTAATTCTGTATGAGTCTGTCATTATTTTATTCTAATTTTTCTCTCATCTTTGATTTTACTTTCTTTTAAAAATTTTGTAGAATTTTATTTTATTGTAGGCCTACAGTACTTTGTTCAACACCTGTTGTTTTTAAAAGTGCTATATAAATAAAACTGATTTGATTCGAAACTGATTTGATAAAACCCTTTTAAGTTCAAAAACATTTGTGCTTTGTGTGATTAAATGTGATTAATCAAGATTAATTAATTAATTACAAAGCCTCTAATTAATTAGATTGTTTTTAATTGAGTCCCATCTGGGTGTCTTTTGTCAGCTAGCAGCTGGTTTATTTGTGCTGCCAGACGCTCGTGGAGTGCAGTCAGCTTCTTAAGCCAGTAGGCGTGAACCATGTCAGAGCCTGGTGCTGTCCAACTCTCCATACTGGAAACCCTCTCTTGGATGTCTGCCACTGTGATGGTTACTGGACCCTGTTCAGGGTGGTCGCTGTGGTCTGCCCTCAGATCCACTAACCACTGAGCATTACCGTTATGGGTTGCGTCCTTCTCCCATATGCTTTTCCAGTATTCCTCAGTCTCCAGCCTTGGAGGTGCTGTTCTCATATTCCCCTGCTACTGAGTATACACGTTGGCTGTTTCTGTGGAGAACAGCTGGTTTATTCTCCTGCCTTCGATCTCTCTGGTGTACCTCTTCAAGCTGCGAGTCGTAGCTTAGCAGTTTCCAAGGCCTCAGGTATGGACAGCTTGCTGTACTTCTTAGGCACCTTCTTCATCGTACCTTTCTGCAACTCCGATAGTTGGCTAACCTCCCTCCGTGCTACCTTGTTCTAGCCTCCTTCTCCGTGGAGGGTACTGCCCCTTGTGGCTGTTCAACTTGTAGACAAGCATCTCACTGATCATTTCTGGCATATTGTAGATCAGCTTGTTAGTCTCGGTAATGGTGGCTGTAGCCTGTATCTAGTAGACCTTCTGAGGGGCTTCATGTAGTCTCGGTACGAGGGGTCCAGGTTTCAAGCTTGGCCATGATCCTATCTTTCAGGTCAGTTCCTCTCGCACTCAACAATCCTTCTCCTATCGCACTTGGGGCTAAAATTACCAGTTTATGATGTATCTGCTTCACATTAACACATCAAGTAAAAAACAAAACAAAACAGTTTATTTGTTTATTTGCACATAACGATTAGATTGTAACTTGTTTTCTTCTAGCTCTGTTTTGCACAGCACCACTCCTGAGAGAAATACCTGGTTTTTCAAATGCTATATGAACCGTACAAACTTTTCTCTCACTGTGTCTGTGAGTCTGTCTGTGAGAATTTCTGTGGCTGTGCGGTTTAGCACAGAAGTTTCCTTTCTCTCTGACAGCTTAGACTCTCAGTCGTACTCTATCCACTGACAGTGAAGGATCTCTGTCTGCTTTTTGTGTCTTCAGACATTTGAGTTTGTTGATCTTAACCTAATTGGTGAGTTCTTTTCTTTATTTTCGGTTTCTTGCTTTAAAAATAGCTTTAGTATTCAAAGTGGTGATAGAGCTGCTTTTCATTTTACTGGATTGTTTGATGCCAGGTTAGAATTGGCAGGAAACCTGCTAGGGTGTTTTTTTTACTTTTGAAATTTGACTTCAAGTTGACATTGTAAAAGGGTTTATTTTAAGTCAAACAATAACAGTTACACATCCAGGTGCCCAAACTGAAACGAAACCAGAATTGAAACCAAAGAGAAAGGAAAGGTCTAATATATCCACCACCATCACTTTCTTAGTGGCTTACCTGAGTCAAAGTCAGGGCTGAAGCCTTTCACTTCCAAGTTTGTCCACACTGGCTTGTAAAGCTGATGTATTAAAAAAAGTTCTTGAGTGATCACATCATGTTTGTGTGCCTTTCAAATGGCTTCTCACAGTTAAGTTGAGTTCTGCTCAGATGTTTGCCCTGAGTTCAGAATCACCTTTATTTGGACAGGTTTATGCACACAAACAAGGACTCTGACTCCAGTTCACTTTGCTCTCTTCATGCCGTATAAGAAATGTTTATTCAATAGGCAGTTGTTGCGTGTTATTTTTATTTAAGGTAAAAGAGAGTTTCGGTCGCAGTCCAGGTTTTCACTCATTTATTGCCTGAAGCAGTTCAAAAATAATTCATGTACATGGATCTCCTTCCAGTTAGAAACCCACAGTCTGCTGTGGGCAATTTCAGGACCGTTAGTTCTTTCTCATGTCACATTCTAATCACTCTTTCACACAGTTTGCATGGTTTCACTAAGGACACTCACAATCATGCTCTCATACAGTTTACAATAACACTATAAGTTGCAATAGCACTGATGTCAATGAGAAAATCACTTTTTTCCCTTTAACCCAGACATCTAGTAAGGTTAACCTCTCTTTTATGAGCCACGGCAAATATTTCACATTAGAAAAATCATCAGGGAATGATCTGTGGACTCGACTACAGACAAAGGGCAAAGGACTCGTGATCACCAGTTTCAACTGTGACACGCAGAAGGTCGGGTGAATCCTAAGGGAATGCGGGCAACTTCAGCCTGACCGCTGAGGGGCTGATCTTCACTTACAAGGTTTTAAATAATCAGGCCCCATCTTATCTTAATGACCTTGTAGTACCATATCACCCCATTAGAGCACCTCGCTCTCACACTGCAGGCCTACTTGTTGTTCCTAGAGTATTTAACAGTACAATGGGAGGCAGACCCTTCAGTTTTCAGGCGCCTCTTCTGTGGAACCAGCTTCCACTTTGGATTTGGTTTAGTGTATATATACACTAACAGTAACAAATTTATAGCAAACATGTTCTGCAGTGTTGTATTCTGGGTGCTACTGAGAGCAGACTTTATATTTCCTCCTTCTAATATTAAACAACAGGGGAACAGAAGAAGATCAAACCGGCAGGGTCACCAAAGATGGCGGCCAAGCCAGCGGGAGCACAGAAGAAGAAAAAAGATGAGCCAGACAGACAACAGAAGAAGAATGTGGGAACAAAAAGGAAGCGAAGGCAGGCATCCACACGCCAACCAAGAGAAGACGTCAAGATGTTCAATATTCATGATCTTGCTATTAATTTTAAAAAGAGTTACTGTAGTTAGATGTAGTACTTGTATTAAAACGTCAAAGCTTCTATTTGTTTGGCTTATTAGAGATTTACCTGAAAACCACATCAGGTGGTTCACTGTGATACCAAAATACCCCCAGTTAGTCTTTTGTATTCATTGTTCTAGATAAATCAGGATTAATGTACTGTAGAAGTGAAAAAGAGTTTAGAGATATTAGTAATGCATGGAATTAATTTTCCATGGTAAACTACTTAGGTAGGTAGTTATTTGAAGTCATAATAAATATTGTTCATGCACAGAAACAATATTTGAAACATTTTCTTTATTCTGCATTGAGAGCAAACACTGACAGAGGCACAGCTTACACACTTACAGTGTGCTGACGCAAAGCTTTGTGTAAGAAAACAATATTTGAAACATTTTCTTTATTCTGCATTGAGAGCAAACACTGACAGAGGCATAGCTTACACACTTACAGTGTGCTGATGCAAAGCTTTGTGTAAGATTTAACTTTTTTCCCCCTGGAGAATCCTCCTGAACCAGTTAAGGTATTTTGAGATATCTGTATAGACATTGGGGGCATCCGGATAGTTACAATTTCCCAGCTCGGTTCCAGGAAGCCGTTTGTTGAAAGAAACAATACCGACAGCCATTCCCTTGCAGACCAGAGGGCCACCAGAATCACCCTGTAAGGAGGAAGTATGTATTTTGTTCATATGATACTTAATGCAGGCTGCTCATATATTCCACAACAACAGAGCAGTTAGCAAGATTTTCCAAGGAAAGGACAGAAAAGGTACCTGACAGAATCCTTTTGTTGTGTTGTATCCACCTGCACAGATAATATTGGGAGGAAGACCACCCCATCTTTCCCTGCAGACTTGTGGGCTGATGACCGACACACGCACCACTCTCAGGTCATCAACAACATTACCACGAGTGTTTATCTTACCCCATCCAGCCACTCGACACTTCTCAATTTCATTTAATGTCATTTCACGGAAGGGAAGTCGAATGAATTTAATTGTTCTGCATGGTCGGACAGGTCTAGACAGCTAGAGGCACAGAATTAAAGAGTAAAGATTAAGAATACGTGAAAACCATGTAACTGCAACACAGAACATCTATCATTTATCTTTTTTTTTAAGTAAGCGCTTTTTACCTCAACTAGAAATGTGTTTTTCAATCAGCATATTGTAAATGCAAACACTCAAAGATATAAAACTTCCAGTGTGATGTGAGAAAACAAAAATGATAAACCTTACTTTTAAAAGCATGATGTCGTATCCATGGCCAACATTCCGATAACATGGGTGTTTGTATTTCTCTGCAATCTGTATCACAAGCTTATCAGTGTTCCTCAGATGGTGGTTACCAAGGACTACGTGTTTAGGATTCCTGAATAAAATATAATTCTAAGATCATCAGCAGATTTTCTGAAGTTACATAAACAACATGATGAAAAAAATATGAATACATTTCTTTATAGTTAAATTCAGTTTTACTTCAAGATCTTAGCATAAGTTTTACAAAAATTCTTATGGTTTCAGTTTGTAAAGGAAGAACTGCAACTTAAATTATGACCATTGCATTATACAGTAGTAAATATATATACATGTATTTATGTATATATTTATATAGGACATTGGGACATTTTGGGGAAAAAAATGGTCTAATTAGAAATTTCCCTCGAGCAAAGATTACTTACAGGTCACAGTGTGCAGCAGTCATTACAAAGTTCTCAGACACGAGAAATCCTCCACAAATATGGTAGCCTCTGTTATTCCGCACTGATGCCATATACAGCATTTTGTTGTCTGGGGCTATTTTCCCATTTATAATTTCACTTCCCAGGGCTAATAGCATTAGGAGAAAAGAAAATGAAAATAAAAAACATAAATATTCCACATGCAGGCTGGAGAAGAGTATTCATGGTGCAACTTACCATTTTGCCCGAGGAATGTCAGCGCATGAATCACCGCAAATTGTTGCAGAGCAAACATCTCGCTGGTAAAATGCTCGATCTGTTAACTTGAGACCGACGGGTCAGTCCTTTTAAACAGTTTGTACTGACTAATATCTGACTTTTGACCACTTCCTGTGAGTAATGTGTTTTTGAAATTTTCCACAGCAACTCCTATCTATCACCATCTGTTATATGCGCACCCATTTCTCATTAACAGTATTGAATTTCAAACAAAGTACTGCTAAATGTTCTGCTTACTCTCTTTCTTTTTCTATGGGTGGACAAGATGCTTTAGCTTGGAACTAGAAAAACCAAAATCAAACTGAAGGGCTCAAATAGATACTTGAAGATTTTCATATTTGTTTTTTGTTTTAACAAGAGTCAGGTTGTCATGCTGCAATCTTGGAGAAAGAGTAAATTAGATGCTTTCCAGATGGTAGTGCAAGATGAATAAAAACTCCACTGGCTGAAATGTACCACCATTTCTTGTAATGTAATGTAATAATGTAATGTGTATGTGTTAGTCCCCATAGGGAAATAGTTCCTCTGCATTTAACCCATTCACCCAGTGAAGCAGTGGGCAGCCACCAATGGAGCGCCCAGGGAGCAGTGTGTAGGGACGGTCCCTTGCTCAGGGGTACCTCAGGGTAGCCGTTCAGTGGAGTTGAACCCCCGACCTTCCGATCATGGGGCCACCACTCTACCTACTGAGCTATCCCTGTCTACATCCATTCTTATGGATGGATGTAGACACTCATTATTTTACCTCCTTCCTGACTTCCTCTGTCTATATTGGATTCATGATTCAGACCTGTTGCCACTGATATCTGTGACATTTGATCCTTTCATGGACTGACTAATCTTCTCTCAGCTTATTGAAATGACTATAAATAGAAATAAGTAAATTTGGATCTTAGGTTATTACAAATATGCAGAAAAAGGCTTGGGTTCCAGATTGTGTTCAGTTACAAATGCTGAAATGACCATCTCTTTCTTATTTGTGTGCGTATTTTCTTTCTAAAACCAGGTTTGTGTTTGTTTAGAGGTCCACCCATTTGGTGGTTGTGGGCAGTGTTTTCCGGTTTTTATGTTTCATGTTAGAAAAAAAATCAACCCAATTTCAGCATGGTTAAGCATGGTGCAGTTTAATATTTAAAACTGGTGTTCGTTATGGCCAAACTGTTGTTTGCCAGTGGTGCAACGGATCAAAAGTCTCACGGTTCGGATCGGATCACGTTTTTTCGTCACGGATCAAATCAATTTTTGGATCAGCAGAAAAAAAAAGAAGACAAAAATTTAACTTGCCATTTACTTATTTAAGTATTTTTTGCCTATTAAAATCATTCAACTCAAGACTCATTCCACGCAATTATATAAAAACAAATTAAGTAATATAGAACAGTGCAGGGCTTTCTATCTACCACTCCGCTGTGATATAATGAGCGGTCACGGTCACGTAGCTTTCCGTTGTCCTGGAGGTCCACCCATTTGTAGTTAAGGCAACAGAAGATGCCTCAGCCATAACTTTAAACTTTTCTTGTTCATACATGCTTGGAGCAATCTTGTCACTAAGGTGGACGCGCAACGGGATGTCATAGCGTGGCTCAAGCACCTTCATCATAGTTTAAACTAGTGCTGTCAGCGTAAATCTCGTTAAAATGACGTTAATGCCATAACCAGAATCAGAATCAGAATCAGAATCGTGTTTATTGGCCAAGTATATGTGCAGACACATACAGGGAATTTGGTTCCGGTAGATGGTGGCTCTCAAGCACAGTAATGTAAATCACACACACTGTGACCAGGAGATATTTTAT
>NW_005187884.1:42012-53419 GCF_000239375.1 Pundamilia nyererei
CAGAAAGTGTACTTCGGATGAAGCACGTGAAGATTATACTATGAAAGAAGAATGTATTTAAAAGTTGTTAATTAAATTGCTAAGCAAATAAGCTACTCAGAAACACCACTGTGTTTGAGCAGGAACAGGAAGTGATACTCTACCGCAGAGCGAGCGAACACCAAGTGACAGCGCCACCAGATGCCAGTATTGCTTGTCAACTATAGTCAAACTATCAGACGCTTCCATTTCACTGACTTCAGGTGTCTCAGTGAAATCCTCAGTTCATTTCAAACATCCTGAACTTTTACACAAAGAGCATATTCTCTTTGGCAGATGTTGAAAGCATCAAATATTCTTAGGAAAATGTCGACTGTTGACATGAGATTTATCTCTGGTGTGTCATAAACATTCACAGAACACATTTAACATCTGATTAATATTTCTTATTATTTTAACATGATTCAATCATTTACAAACTTTTTAAAGATACCTTTACACTTTATGTTATAATTGTTCACATAAGTACATGTATACAATTATGTAATGTACATAAAGCATACATGTATATTACATACATAAAGGGCTCCCAGGGTTATGTGTGCACTTTGCCTATGTGTATTATTCTATCACATAAAATTACACATCCAGTCAAAGAAATGTGTATTTCTTTGTTTCCATTTAAAGATTTTTACTTCTCTTTTAGCTC
Source organism: Pundamilia nyererei (assembly GCF_000239375.1). Lineage (NCBI taxonomy): Eukaryota > Metazoa > Chordata > Actinopteri > Cichliformes > Cichlidae > Pundamilia > Pundamilia nyererei. The sequence continues at coordinate 42,701 of NW_005187884.1, forward strand.
AGTTTTGGACTCCACCGCTCCAAAGGGAAATATCCAGTTTTTCAAATGCTAAATGATCCGTGCCAGCTTTTCTCTCACTGTGTCTGTGAGCCAGTTTTATTGGCTGTGTGGTTTAGCACGGCCGTTTCCTTTCCTGCTTAGACTCTCAGTCAGTCGTCCTTTCTCCACTGACAGTGAAGGACCTCTTTCAGCTCTCTGTCTTCAGACATTTGTGGTTATTGATCTTAACCTAATTGGTGAGTTCTTTTCTTTCTTTTCTGTTTCTTTCTTTAAAAAATTGCTTCAGTATTCAAAGTGGTGATTGAGCTTCTTTTCATTTTACTGGACTTTTGATTGTGTGATGCCAGGTCAGAATTGGCGGGAAACCAGCCAGACATTTTCTCTCAGCCTCTTATATTTAGTTCTTTTCATTTTTCTTTCTTTGAATTTGAATTTTACTTTTGAAGTTTGACTTCTAGTTAACATTGTAAAATGGTTTATTTTAAGTCAAACAATTATCAATTTGGCAGCCAGGTGCCCAAACCAAACTAAAAAGTGAAAGGACAGGTCTAATACATCCACCACCATCACCTTCTTAGTAGCTTACCCGAGTTAGGGTTAACGTCAGGGCTGACGCCTTTCACAGGTCGCTCTGGGCAAGTGTGAGCTTAGACACAAAGCACTGTGTCCAAGTATGGTTAGCATTCTCATTGATGTTAAAGCCTCTGAAATTATGTAAATGCTGTGATATTCTCAAAAGTTTGGTTTTACAGTCAGAATGAAGATCGCAGCCTTCAATGTCAAGAATCTTGGAGTGAGAAAACTCAACAAAGATATTGTACGAAATAATCTAATCAAGGTAAGTCATGAGACATTTACAACTTAATTTGATTAAATTATGATGCTGTTTTATTGTTGAGGTGTGTTTGTGTCATCAACATATTCAAACATTTAGTTATAGAACGTATTGCCACAATAAGAGTTGCTGACTTTTAAGTTTGTGACGTCAGGCCATTTTTGCAGTATACAGAGTTATTTAAGTTTGTTCACACTGGCTTGTAAAAGTTGATGTGTTGGATTCCCAGTGGTTGCTGAACTGTTGCACTAGACTTTTATTTCTTAAATGTATTTTTACTAAGTGGGTTTGTGTGTTTCTCTTAGATTGTGTCTCGGTACAGTGTGGTGGTGTTACTGGAGGTCCGGGATCCCAATGACAGGGCAATGAGCAAATTTCTCACAGAGCTCAACAGACACAGGAAAGTCCTCACAAACCACATTAACAGGCATTTACACCTGCTGACCTCTGGAACTAACTGACAACAACAGTATTCCTGCTGTAATGCCGAACACACAATATGTACAAAACCTCCCAAAAATAAAACTGAACTACAGTTATGTCTGTTTTTGAACAGGGGGAACAGATCTCGTCCATACAGGATGGAGATCGGTGCCCCAGTAGGACGACATTCCTACAGGGAGCAGTTTGTCTTCTTCTACAGGTACAATCATCTGACATTCATATGTTTCATAGATGTCTCACATGTCCGGAATTAAAAGCTCAAATCTGTCAAGACAGATCATTGCATTTAGGAGAAGATTTTAAGGAAAATAAAACATTTTTAAAAAGTTTAAGATAATCCACAGAAATGATTTCAGATATTCTTCAAACCAAAATATTAACTTTTATTCTTCCACCGTCCATTTTATGCTACTTATCCAGGTCCAGAATGCAGGAGCAACAGTCTAAGGCAGAGGTGGGCAACTCCAGGTCTCGAGGGCCGGTGTCCCTGCAGGTTTTAGATGTGTCCTTGAACCAACACAGCTGATTTAAATGGCTAAATTAGCTCCTCAACGTGTCCTGAAGTTCTCCAGAGGCCTGGTAACGAACTAATCATGTGATTCAGATGTGTTGACCCAAGGTGAGATCTAAAACCTGCAGGACACCGGCCCTCAGGGCCTGGAATTGCCCACCTCTGGTCTAAGGGGAGACTCTTCAACATTTATTGCATTAGATATTTTTTCCTTTAAAAGAAATAAAAGCACTCTATGAATGTTTAAGAGAATAGGTGAACATGGCTTTTAGAAAAACAACCTCCTCTCCTTCACCTACTCCAGCTGTTCTGGGAGGACACGGAGGCGTTCCCCAGCCAGCAGAGAGACATGATACACCAACACCCCGACACACTAAGAGTCAAAAACCTGGAGTCGGGACTCCACCCTATTCCTGGCCTCAGACTTCCTCAGACAGCACAAGATTCACAACAATAAGCAACTTCTCACGATATAAGTCATCTCAGTTTGGGCTGAGACCTTGGCTATATGTTAGCATGAGGGAAACAGATGTGTGTGTATTTTCTGTCTCAGACAGGAGGAAATGAGTGTGATTGACCGTTACCAATATGAAGAAGAAAACAAAGATGTGCTTGCCAGAGAGCCCTTTATTGTGCAGTTTCGCCGCCGTTCAGCCAGACGTATGTATGAGTGTGAGCTTTTGTCCTCTACATTCACAAGGACCAGTTTGAAACTGGTAACGCTGCTCCTTCTTCCAGGATACAGGATCAATTGTCCATGAATGTCCATACAAGTATACAAATAAACAAGTACTACTGTGCATGTTCACCTGTAACTAACTGGTTATGTTTGTGCTTCCAGTTGTGAAGAAGCTTGTTCTGATTCCCGTCCACACCAAACCAAAGGATGCTGAACATGAGCTGCGTGCTCTTCATAATGTGGTCCAAGATGCAAGAAGGAGATGGGGCACTAATGTAGGCTGGAAATGAAAGAGTGACGAATTTACAGAATGGATTTGTTTATGATGCTAAATAACAATAATAACAATAATATGTTGATTAGAGCAGAAAAGGTCATGAAATGATTGATAGTTACAATCATTGGTCTGATTGTCATTCTAGACTCTTCAAGCACTTCACAACAGCAGGCTGTGGACAAATTAGTTTTATAAAAGCACAATTTTATAACAGTAAACTATTTTTATTTGTTAAGATAAAGTTATTGTTGACAAGAAGTCAAAATAATTTGCTTCTCAAGTTATTTAAATTAATTTGTTCTTTGAAAACCAAACCTGTGCCGTTATTATGTTTGACATATGAGCGTAACTAAAATGAAAAATCTGAAATGTGCTCAAACCTAAAGACTGGAGAACAAAATTATATTAAATGATATTGTTATAAAATATTTACCTTTGTATTTTCATATATATTGTCTTTCAGAGCATCATGATTTTGGGGGACTTCAATGCGGATGGACGTTACCTGTCAAGTACTAAAAGGACAAACATCAGAATGAGCTCTCGTCCCTACTTTTGGTTGATAGATGAAGACGCTGACACCACTACTAGTGACCTTAATGACCATACATATGACAGGTATCTTCATATTTACTACTTTTCTTTATGTTGTTGTTGTCTTGCTCAGAGTCACACGATTTTATTTTTAGCTTAGAAAATATTTGAATATCTAAATAGTTATTATTTATAAATATAAATACTTTCCTATTTTAAGATTAGGAAATCCGGGTGGGTAAGATCTGTTTCTATGCTGAAAAAACAATCACCGCCCCTCCTGCCTCACAATGGTTTCACTGCCTACACCTCCCTAGTTCTGTTTCATTACAGTCTTAAAACAAAGAAAGTGAAATGCTTCTTGATGGCAAATTGTCATCTGCATGTTAAACAACAGGCAAAGTCAAATGAATGCATGATTGTGACTCTATTTCCTGCCAACAGGATTGTTGTGTTTGGAAAGAGGATGAATGACGCAGTTGTTCCTGGCTCTGCAAAGCCTTTCGACTTCAAAAGAGCGTACCGCCTAAATTACGACACAGTAAGACTTTTAATATTAAAAACATTTAATTTAACATGGCAATGTTTACGTGCAAACATCTCACTTCACCGCTGTTTGCCATGTTTTTCTACTTGTAGACTCGATCCGTCAGTGACCACTACCCCGTGGAGGTGGAGCTTCGGGACAATTAACGTATGAAGAATTATAGAAAAAAGCTTTATTTTTACATTGAGAACCTGCCTTGAAGTGAGATAGCAAACAAATTTCACCCCCAGTTTTAATCAGGAACCATGTGTTTTTCTTATATGTGTAGTTATATAACGGTTCATGTTAAAATAGTTTTTGCTGTCTTTTTTTCATATTATGTGCAATTTTATGTCAAAGAAGAGTAAATGAGGCACTCTGCCTTTTAGTAAAATTAACAACTGTGTTTTTGGAGGAACTTCATAGAAAAAAACAGGATTGAATTGATCCCCTGGGTTTCAATCAACCAACACAATGGCAAATAAACCTTTACATCCACGCACAACTTGCATTGTTTTTCTTTCATGTTCAATTTTATGCAATGACTGGACAAGTGGAGCATGAATTGTCAGGGTTCCTGCAGTAACCCAGTGTTTTCAGCTTGTTCAGGTTCAGTTTATTTTGTCACTCGTTCTCATTTTCTGTTGTTCTGTTCCTGTTACTTCTATGTGTCATTAGTTAGATTATGTTCAACCATTCACTCACCGGTCTCTAATCACTAATCATTCAGTCTGTGTATTGAAGTCCCTCAGATTCATCGGTTCATTGTCGTGTCATTGTTGTTGATGTTAGGTTGTCACTGTATGCTTTGCTCATTCAGTCCGTCCGTCTGTCCGTCCGTCAGCCATTTCCTGCTCCTGTTCTGTTCATTCACTCCATCTGCACTAAACACCAGCTTTCACCGCGAGTCGTGCCTGTTTTGAGTCATCACTTCCTCTCCTCCACACACGAAGCCCTGACATGAATGAGATGAAATATGGTTATCTAAGTGATTTTACAGGTTTTATTTAATAATATAGTTTTACATTTTAAATAATCATTTTGTTTATTTATTGTATTTTTGATTTGGATTGAATTTTGCAAATGTATCCAGTTACCTCATTAATGTTTCCACCCGGGGAGGGAGCCTGGCCCAGCTGTCACAGTGCAAGAAGCAGGTTACACCCTGGACAGGTCTCGACAGGGTGCCAGACAGTGGCAGGGCTACAAATGCAACTATAAATGTTATCTTTGAAGCAGTCCTTGCAGACAAAAGTGACACCAGACAGAAATTTAACGCCCCGGTCGCAAGTTTAACTTAACTGTATAGATGTAATATTCTTCTGTGAGAAAAATACACCCCTCTCATTTATCCCATGGACACATTGGCTGTTTTAATTGCTGCCTTTCTGTATTGTTTTGTTTATTTGAGACAGAAGCGACAGTGTCATGTGGTGTTAAGATAACAACTGCTCTACATACACTGTAAGTAACAAACTAATAAAGTATTCTAATTTTACCAAAACTAGAAGAGAAACTTGTTGAACAGCAGACATCCTGACTTTCTGAGGTAAAACAGTCCAAGTTGCTGAGTTGAAAAAAACAAATGTCTGTTTGTATTTATACTAAAGTTTTAAATTCTCTGTATGAATTTGTACAGAAATGTCTTTAGAAGAAAGCTGTAAACATTTTGTTCTACTGTAGAACATTTTAACATCACTTTTTAATCTTTTCATTTTATTAATGATATTGACGCAAAGGAGCTGTGAGCATTATACCTTTTGTTGGGTTATATTTAGTATTTTGTCCAACAAAGAATTAAGAACCCAACTAGCATGACTCATTTGTTCTGTTAATACTTTGTTGCCATTGTTATTATGCATTTTCAGACAGGCAACATAACAGGAAGGAAACAGCTGCTACCACAGCGTTTGTGAAACAGCCGCACCATCCAGACAAGATGTCTCAGTGGTGTGGGTGTGGAAGGACATTTTTTGTTTTTTTGCACATCAACAGGAAGCATCCTGTATTTTAAAATGACCGGGAAGCAAGAAAGAAGCGGGAATATTTGTGTGTAGGAAGAGATGAAAGGCACAGCTTGAGTCACAGTGGAGGAAAGAAGATTTTTTTATTACCAAGTGAAGCTTTATATATCTCTGAGGATAGAGGAAACTACATTATGTATTTGGTATATGAATGGATTGTCATGACCACAGCCATGGATAAAAACATGTCACACAGCCATACCTCACTGACCCTTTAGACATCTATGTGTTATCCTGAGGCCCTTTTTAACATCATTTCCACAAAAGAACGTCCTCTCGACTTGTGCTGACAGGAGGCACCAGATAAATATAAAGTTGTGAAAATGTTGCTTGTAATCAATGATTTTATGATTTGATTACTCGCCCTGTTAGCTCTGCATTTGGTCTGTGCCATCTCTCAGGGAAGTGTCTGCTGCATGTATGAGCATGCTCATACTGCGCGGGCTGTCTCTCTGCCTGCAGAAACAGTCAGTCAGTCCCATTGATAGCAAGGACAATTCAAAAGGACATCATAGCCAGATTGGTGAATTCCTGTTCTTAGTTTTCTGCATTTTCTACAGAAAAGGTAAGTTTGAGAAATAATTGCAGGCAATTGAGCAGCTGTTTATTTGACTGGACTTGCAAAATTTGCATTGTGTAATTCAAAGTTAGAATTGGCGGGAAACCAGCTCGACTGCTGTGAAGCTGCCAAAATGATTTTCAGATTATATGCATTTTGTCAGGGGAAGTTTTTTGCAGGTGGGAGATATTTATCTGCTAAAGTCAGCCAAGCAGAAAAAGAAAGTAATAAGTAATAATAATAATAGTAATAATAATAATAAAAATATTATAATACTATAAAAAGGTCTTGAGGTGTCAAATAAGAACATATACATCATAATAAAAGGTGTTAATAAATACATATTTCAGGAACTGTTAGAAGAACGCGACTGGTTTTGACAGTTCAGATTTGTTTCAGTTTTAAATGAAAGAGTTTCCTGTCTGAAAACCGCACAGTGTGCCAGTTTTAGTGAAGCAGAGTCCTAATCTTCACTGCTATGATCACTTTATTATTCATCTGTTGAGTGAACTGTTGAGGATCTGCACCTGCAAATTTAAATAGACTGAATGAAAAATAGTTAATTTCTATTCATGAACAGTGTTTATGAATAGCATGTGCATCCTCCTGTGTCAGTATTTCTTGGTAACGTGTCAACAACACTGCTGTCTGCTTTATGTCTCTTGTGGCTATTAATGAATAAAATCACACTAAGAAAAACGCTTTGCACCTTTTTCTTCTACTGCCTTGCACTTTTTCACTCTATTTTATTTAAAGATAAGGCTAAATGATATAATCTTTCCATGCTAATAAAACACATATGATAATAAATTAAATAATCCTATTTTCTGTACACTTCTGTATGGTTGTGATCATGGTTACACGCGGTAAAGCCAAGTTGTTCTCTAGATTCACCGTCCCAAACAATAAATGTGTAAATTTAATCAAGATATTTGCTCCTTGTTTGTTTCCAATGACTAAATTTAGCTCTGCAACTCTCACAGAGGCTCTTGACCAATTCCTCCCTGCTTTGCATCTTTTTATCATCGCCTGAGTTCTTGTGCTCTGGTTTAAATAGATATTTTTTATCTTAAAATGTTTAAACTAATACTTTGGGTGTAGAACTACCAATATTTGTAATGTATTAGACAAACATGCAGAACATCAGCACACTCCATTATCCCTGAGTTGCTAATAAGTTGCTAATAACTGTGTTATTGTTGCTGAAGTCTCTGTTGTTAATTTTGTTTTTACAGTGACCATGAAGATTGCAGCGTTTAATGTGAAGAACCTCGGAATGAAAAAAGTCAATAATGACAATATACTGAAAAACCTTATCAAGGTAAATCATAGTCGTGGAGCACACTGTGACCTTTTTGACTTACTTAGAGTTTTGATTGTGTTTATTAGTTTTGTGCTATTGAATGCAACATGAGGTTAAATTTGTTTGTTTGTTTTAAACACAGTAATCCACCACTACAGTCTGTGCCCTGTTCCTTTTTTCATATCTCACAAAAATAAGTATATTATCTAAATGCTAACAACACATAGCTGATTATAGGACCATTAATTTATTTCATTTTCCAGATGTTGTTCACGCTGGCTCATGAAAGCTGATGCTTGTTTAAATTTGTGGTGCTTGCTTAATTGTCTTTGAAGCTTCTTCAAATTACTTCTAATATTTTCTTTTATGCTACAGTCTTTAAACATGTTTTTTACTGTGTTCATGTGTTTCTCGTAGATTGTGTCCCGGTACAGTTTGGTGGTGATGCAGGAAGTTCAGGACCCCACTGGCAATGCGATGAAAAAGTTTCTCACGGAGCTCAATAAATATGGGTGATTTATCTCAAATTATATAACCTGTAACAATCACAGAACATCTGAGAGGTTTACGATGGAGCAATTGTGGCTTAGCGAGTTGTTGTTTTAGAACAATGTGACTACCACTGTTAGCCAGTTATTAAACTGGGTGGGAGGAGTTCTGGTTTAAAACTGGCTGGAACCTTCATGTTTTTGCTGATTTTTTCATATACAGCATGTTTTATGTACGTTCAATACAGATTCTATGCTCAAGGAATAGGTTTGATACTTGAAAGCTGTTAAATCGTTTGTTACTGAAACCACAGAATGAAGACCAGCTGTAAAGTTTCAGCAGCTGTGCGTCACATTTTCACTGGGATTTAAATCGCTGACACGTTTAGTCACATAAAAAAGAATAAAAGTTAAATCGAGCTGTGTTGCGTTTTTCAACAGAAAAAACAAATATCATCCCTTTGAGATGTTGAGCAGTGAACCAATAGGACGAAACTCTCGCAAGGAGCGGTTTGTCTTCTTCTACAGGTATCCATCACGAGGTTCACAGTTGTGTTTCTGCAGCACCACCTACTGATTAAAAACATTACAATTTGTTTGTGTGTGTATCACAGATAAAGGGAATAAATGTTATTTTGTACCGAAAACTATTTTTTCTTTTAACTTTTTAAAAGGTTAAACTGAAATCTTTGAACCAGTTTTTGAAAAAACTAACAAATTAACTTCAATTTTAATCTTAAAACTAAAAATAAATATGAATATGAAATAATAACACAAAAGTACAGGAATTGTTGTTCATAGCAATAAGTAAGTCCTTTTCATATTTCAGTGTTTCTGTTTAGCATCCAGGAAATTAATCATTGTCAATCTATCATCCCCAGAAAAGATTAAAATACAGCTGTTTATCTTTGTGTCTCAGACATGATGAAATAAACGTGACAGATTACTACCAGTATGAAGAAGAAAACGAAGATGTGCTTGCCCGAGAGCCCTTCATTGTGATGTTTGAATGTCCAAATACAGGTATGTATGTGTATTATTCATTATTGTTAAATTAGTGGCACAGATATGACCAAGAACAGAAGAAGTACAACAATTTTACTATAAAAATCTACTCTAAGTGCCCAAAGTAAATAAAGTCATTATGTAGGATCATATATTAACCATCCATCCATCTTCTTAACTACTTATCTAATTTGGCGACACAGGTGTTGCGTGTGTACCATCTCATTAGCCCTTTGGCAAAAGGCATGGCACATTCAGGACAGGTCACCAGCCCATCACAGGGCTACAGACAACCACTGATGCTCACACTCTAAATTCACAAGTTAACATAGCATACATGTCTTTGGACTGTGTGAGGAAGCCAGCGTACATGAAGAGAGGTCCATGCAGTCACAGCGAGGACACGTAAACACAGAAAACTCCCAGCCCAGGGATTTTTTGAATTTCTCAAACATATATGAATTACTCATATACTTTGTAGCGTTTACCATCATAAAGTGGCCAATAGATGCCTTGATGCTCAATCATCCAGGTAGAAAATCTCTAAAAGTTTCTGTAACGTTTTCAGTGGAAAATGCTACAACCAGGTGAACAGAATCATCTTTTTGGGCATATCTTAATATATCATTTATTAGTAGATTTATATTTCAAAATATTAAAAGTAACAATTGTTTTGGTGTGCAGTATTTTGGAATCCAAAATAAAGAAGAAAGTAAAAAGCATAGAAATAAGGTGCAAAAATATTAAAGCTGTACTTCAGGAAAATGCTTGAATGCAACAGATTTTTCACTGTAAGACTTACAGTATTATAGACAAGGGGCACCGGGGCAAACCATATTTCAGGCTCAGTCTGTGCCACCCAATACAGTCAACTTACTAAAGTCACTGGTGCCACCTCATCAAAAGTAAATCAGTAAATCGTATGTTTATAACGTCTCTTTGTGCTTCTAGTTGTGAAGAATCTGGTTCTGATCCCAGTCCACATTGATCCAGATGATGCTGAAAATGAGCTGGAAGCTCTGAATGATGTGGTTGAAGATGCAAGGGAAACATTGGAAACTGATGTAAGCTTTAAATCAATAACATATAATCGATATGTTAAATATGGTACAAAAATAATAAATATTTTATTTGATTATCAAGCAATCACATTTTATTTCATAGCACATTTCATACAAGTTAGTGCAGTTTAAAACTCTTCATTACCTCTGCTGATGTTAGACAAGCTGATAATAAGACAGAACTGAAAAGGTGTAAGCAGGATGAAGGTACATCAAAATAAAACTAACTTAATAAAAATAACTTTAAGAAAAAACCTGAAATGCCCACACTGAAGGTTCAAACTCAAGCGCCCGAGCTATTGTCCTGAATATCATTACTTATCCTACTGATATAAACTGACCTGGTTTATACACAGGGTTATACGGCTGATATAAGGTAGGATAGGCAAGGCAAGGCAAGGCAAGTTTATTTGTATAGCACAATTCAACAACAAGGTGATTCAAAGTGCTTTACAGAGACATTAGAAACAAAA
>NW_005187884.1:55282-61119 GCF_000239375.1 Pundamilia nyererei
GATTACTTTTTTGGGGAAGTAATCAGTAATTAGTTACTGATTACTTTTTTCAAGTAACTTGACCAACACTGATTATGGACCCTGTTTGTTTTTTTAATAATTTTGAACTTACAGTATAAAAGATACCGTTACTTCTAAAAATAATAATTGATCATTATAATAGGTAAAAAAGCCCTCTGCCCTAATCCCAGTAAACACTTTCTTGATGACTTTTATCTCAGTCACTCATTTAAGTCATATTCAATAAAATAATAATTTCATTTTGTGCATTGTAGTCATTTGAAGTGTCTGAAAAAAACAATAATCCATGATATGCTCACATGCTAACGTCTTATCAGTCACATCTCAGTCATTAGGCAGGGAGAGCGCAGCTTCAAGTCTGAACCTCTCCTCATTCATAACATCTGGTTTAAAAACACCAAGGGCCACATTAACTAACTACTCACATCGGCTCAAACTGTGTTTGGGCATAAAAAATGGATTAATGTGGGTATTTACAGGCTTCATAAGAGGATTCCAAAAAGCCTCGGCTGGTGTTACATTGTTTATATTGTTCCAGCCATAATTTTAGTGGGTCTTGCAAAAGTTATTATATAATGTTAATTGACACTTTCCAAATACTAATGTGAATTTAAAATACATTTTTAATGAAAAAAGAATAATAAAAAGTGTAAAATGAAAATCGATAATAGCACTGATGTAATCAATATGTGTTATAATTTACAATGCAAAATTTTAATTTTGCTTTTTTCTGCAGAACATCATGATTTTGGGCGACTTCAATGCAGATGGACGTTACCTGAATGATGAAACTAGGGAAGCTCTAAGCATCAGTTCTGCTCCTTATTATTGGCTGATAGATGAAGATGCTGACACCACTACTGGGGCTAATGACCATACCTACGACAGGTTTATTCCGATTTGCCATGTCTAATTCTACTGTCACTGTCTGCAGGGACTCTGTATTTTTTTCACATATTCTTCATCTCTGGATATAGTGTGTGTTGTATTTTGTATATATATTTATTGTCGTTTAGCAGCAATATGGGACAGTACGCTGTACGATTGTACATAGTATGACAATAAAGAATTAAACTTAAGGTCAAGTTACATTTATAAGATTTAATCCAAAATTTCATCTTTGTGTCATAATTCAAGTTATCAAGTGTTAAAAGTAGACAGGGGGGCAGGGCCTTCTCTACAGTGGAACCAGTTCCCAGTTTGATTTGGGAGGTTGACTAAAACTTTCCTTTTGATGAAGAATAAAGTTAGGGTTGTATCAGGTGACCCTGAACCTTCCTTTGGTTATGCTGCTATGGTCTTAGAGCGCCGCGTGACTTCCTGTGACACACTGATGGACAGCATTTCTTTTCTACTAAGTCTCTCTTTACTTCTCAGGTATTTATATATCACTGCTCGCTAATTAATGTGTCTTCCACATACTGTGTGGTCCTTATGCTGCAGTATAAACCAACATGTTGTGATTTGGCACAATAAAAATGAACTTGAATATTTCAGTCTAGTTTTCTTAACCATTGAGCGTTAACGGACTCATTGCTGCCCCCAGATGTAGACGAGCAGTAAGCAGCCACTGGAAGCGAGGAACAAGTGCAATCATAACCTATTTATTGACCCAGTACATTACAGAAAATTTTGGTTGAACAGTACAAAATATTTCAGCAGCCCTGCAGACCAGCTTGCTGGTTTGTAAAACACATCTGTTTAACCGCCTGCTGTTGAAGAACAGTGGACACCTGTTGCCTTGAGCTTTGGTGTATCACTGAAAACATTTGTATAAACAGGATTCCCTGCATTGCTACATGTCACTAGAAAAGTGTGAATGATCTGATTACATATAAATCTTTCTCAATTCAAATAAACGCACAATGGTGTCGATGAAAATGCACAGAGTGGTGACTGTATTTTCTGCCAACAGGATCGTGGTGTATGGAGATGAGATGTATGATGCTGTTGTTGCTAACTCAGCGAAGCCTTTCAACTTCCAGAAAGCCTACAAATTAGGGAAGAAAATGGTAAGACTTTTCACATGGAAGTGTTCACATGCAAACACTCGTATTATAACATTGTGCATTCTCCACCATGCTGTCTTCAAAAGGATTTCTGACTTGCTTACATTCAGGCTCAATCCATCAGTGATCACTACCCTGTGGAGGTGGAGCTTGAAGAGGATTAACATTTGAAAATGAGCTCATTGAACCTCCAGCAAAGAAGAAAGGTAATTTTTACCCTATGAGGAATATATAGGTGAACGGGTCACCTCAGAAATATTTAAACTTTACAATAGCGATAGCAATCCCCTCAGGAGACGTTTGTAGAAAACATAATAAATAAGAAAAGCCCACTCTGCTCACTGAAAAGAAAACTACTGTGGGATAAAAAGGGGATGTTTTTCTGTTATTTTATTATCTGCATTATTAGTTCATCAGAATCATATAATCAGCTTTGCATTAAACATTTATTGAAGCTTTTTGACCTTACATTAACATTTGTATTACAGTGATTGTTATAACCTCAGGTTAATCTTCTATTTACAGGTACCAGAATAATCATATGATCTTTCATTGCAGGTGTAACCATGATCATCTCACACATATTGCAGTTTGTTGCTCATTATAGAGTTGTGCTCAAGTTAATAAAGGTTAAAAGCTACAGTCAGCGCGAATGTCTGGCTGATCTATGGAGGGGAAAGGCTTTGAGCATAGAAGGCCGCACGCGCTTACACAGCACTGATGTAATGTTATTCTTTGTGATTCTGTATTCAGTTATATCTTTTGTTATGTTTTACGTAGTGGCAGTTGATTAAACAATATTCATTTAATATTACATACTTGATTCAGAGCATTACACACTGATCACCTTAATCAATTTGGAAATCCTTGTAGCTGCAATGTTGTGTCTCCGCAGGGAGACAGTTGGCTCCAGGAGACAGGTGGGAGTCAGTGCCTGTCCTCGGGAAGGAGCGAATGTTCTTCTCTGTGTTAAATAAACTGTCAACATTTGATTGTATTGCACCTGTCTTATGCATGAAGGGGCGTTCTAATACCCTGATTTCATAAAACTATGGAAATGTGGTTTTTGGGGCGAGATCTGAGGCTGTCTGCGTACGGTGTCCATCTCCCACTCGTGTGATCATTAAAATCATTGTTTGACTCAACCCGGCCGGACCATGTTCTTTGGGTTTTTCCTCTTGTATCCATCCCCAATATTTGAATCCGTAACACTACAAATACACTTCCATTTATATCTAACGCACACCCGAGCACACATGGATCACACCTGGCTAATCGATTATCCTCGTCCTGTGTGAGGTCAAGGAGAAATTAGGATCCAAACCAAAATAAGTGCATATCATGCATTTTTTTCATGCAATTTGAATCAGATGAGACTAATGATGCAAATAAAAACAAGAACTCAAGTGATGCAGAGCGAGAATGGACATTAGGAAATTTGTTAGCAAAAACTGCAAAAGCACCAATGACTTTTTTACGTAACTTTACTCTTCTAATGATCCAGCTTTCCCACAAAATCGAAAAACATGACATTCTCTGAAAAAAAACCTGTTTGGTAGATTCTGCTTTGCTAGAATGAGAGAGCCGGTCGTGCCCCTTCGGGGCTGGGCTGCGCTTGGCCTCTGGGGCTCGGTCCACTCTGGCACAGCTGGCTGCCGGCGGAGTGGACCAAGCCCGTCACTGCAACCCCCCCTGGCTTCTGCTCCACGGCTGCTGGGTGACCCCTCATCTGGGGCTCTCCTCAGCTCTTTCCGGGAGAGTGGCATGGTTGCCCCTCTGTTGGTCTTGCTTGGTCTCTTGTGCTCTGAGGGTCTCTGGATGTGTGGAGCCTGGATCTCCTCCATACCTGCTTCATACCCTGGAGGACAGGGCTATGACTCCCCACACCCTCTAGCAGATCGTTACATGAAGGAACCTTTTGAATACAAGCATGAATACAAACATTACCCACAAGGGGTAGTGGATAATGTTGGGAAGCACTAATGTGGCAAGGTGTTCTCAGGTTGCCTCTGTAGTGGCCATCTTGTTTTCCTTGTAAGGAGGAGGCCCACCTCAGTTGCAGCTCTTTTATAGGCCAGTCTGGATTGTGAAGGCGTGGTCTCCAGAGTATTCAAAGCTGGAAAGAAATGGATAGGGGGCCATTTAGAGAAGTTGCTGTATGTATGTGCAAAAGATTGGCAAGAGACAATAAAGTAAATAGTTCAGTTAAGGCAGAATGATGTCTGATGTTTTCCTCACCACACGTCTCTGCGTAACATCCAGTAAATCATATTAGTGGAGGTGAGGCCAACAAACATTGACTGGCTGCAGGAGCTACTGTCAGGGTAGCTGTCAGTCAAAGCAGCCACGTGCATAACGTTAAACCTTAGTAAAATCCACTGTGGTTATTCCCTTGTACAGCTGTTATGATGTTATGACTTGGTTAAATAGCCTTAAAGACTAAACCTTTTTGGTTTAATTCAGGATGTTTGCTTTTTTTTTTCTTACAGCCTGGAAAAAAATTGTTTCTTTTAAACACTCAAGTCTGGTGTTTGACCTCCTTTTGAATCCAACTTCAAGTGGTCACAAAAAGAACTACAGTTCTTGGCACTGCACAATACAAGATTCCCCTTTTCCTCCTTGGGCTGGAGGCCTGTATCTCTGATGACTACAGGGCGCCCTCTATTGGTGTCTACCAGCCAGTGAACATGAAACGGGTATTTTAGGTTAACTGAAGGTAAACGTTTTCCCATGACTGCAGCAGAGTGCTGCGGGTTGATGATAAACCCCTCAGCTGTATGCAAACACAGGAAACACCGCTGCTGATAACAGACACAGATAGGCGTGGTGTGGTTTTGCATATGCTGTATATGTAGTGTGTGTGTGTGTGTATGGTTGAGAACTTCCTAGTCCAGTTTGTTTCTGCAGAAGTCAGCTTCAGTCTGTTTGCTGGCAGATTAGCCGCTTCTTTCATTTTTCATTCTGCTGTTTAGCCACACTCGTGAGTATTATTTTTACATTTTTAGTTTTCTTACTTTTATAAAACTAAATGCTCATCTGCATTAGTTAGAATTTCTCACTTTAAAAAAAATGAGTAAAATATGTTTTGCATTCATTATAAGGGGAGTCAAAATGAAACCCAAATACTGCTGTTTGTGCTCATTTGTAATGTTTGAAAACCTACAATGTCAGCGAATGAACAAAGAGCTGTTATATCTATAGAGTCATATCTCTACTTAGTGGCCATTCAAAGAATCGCTTATTTAAAAAGTTTTAATTCAAGTGAAATAAAACAAGGAACTAAATATAAGGTTTTTTTTAACTTCCTTGTATTTCTATATTTTTAAGAAAAATATACATCAATTATTCTGCACGGATAAAAATGTTTTAAACAGCAAACATGCCATTATCTTAGTTTGGAATACTACATATAATAATATGCCTCATTACTAATAAACTATTTCTGAGCTTCAATCTATTACTTTTGCTACATTGAGCTAATTTTGCTGCTAAAACCTGCTGATGAATTAGACAGGTGGAGTTTAGTATTGGTCAAATCAAGGAAAATGGTGGTTTTTGGGGATCTTGATGCCATCTTGACACTGTCACTTGAGCTGTCTTTGTTCTCGCCATATTTCAATTCAATTCAATTCAATTTTATTTATATAGCGCCAAATCACAACATAAGTCGCCTCAAGGCGCTTCATATTTGTCTAGGTTCCCATGGAGACAGGATTATTTGGGAATCTCAAAAGATTTTTATAGTAAAGTAGCATAGGAGTGGTCATATATGGCACACATCATACAGAGGTCATACCGAGGTCAGAG
>NW_005187884.1:61139-65230 GCF_000239375.1 Pundamilia nyererei
TTTTTTTTTCTTACAGCCTGGAAAAAAATTGTTTCTTTTAAACACTCAAGTCTGGTGTTTGACCTCCTTTTGAATCCAACTTCAAGTGGTCACAAAAAGAACTACAGTTCTTGGCACTGCACAATACAAGATTCCCCTTTTCCTCCTTGGGCTGGAGGCCTGTATCTCTGATGACTACAGGGCGCCCTCTATTGGTGTCTACCAGCCAGTGAACATGAAACGGGTATTTTAGGTTAACTGAAGGTAAACGTTTTCCCATGACTGCAGCAGAGTGCTGCGGGTTGATGATAAACCCCTCAGCTGTATGCAAACACAGGAAACACCGCTGCTGATAACAGACACAGATAGGCGTGGTGTGGTTTTGCATATGCTGTATATGTAGTGTGTGTGTGTGTATGGTTGAGAACTTCCTGGTCCAGTTTGTTTCTGCAGAAGTCAGCTTCAGTCTGTTTGCTGGCAGATTAGCCGCTTCTTTCATTTTTCATTCTGCTGTTTTAGCCACACTCGTGAGTATTATTTTTACATTTTTAGTTTTCTTACTTTTATAAAACTAAATGCTCATCTGCATTAGTTAGAATTCCTCACTTTAAAAAAATGAGTAAAATATGTTTTGCATTCATTATAAGGGGAGTCAAAATGAAACCCAAATACTGCTGTTTGTGCTCATTTGTAATGTTTGAAAACCTACAATGTCAGCGAATGAACAAAGAGCTGTTATATCTATAGAGTCATATCTCTACTTAGTGGCCATTCAAAGAATCGCTTATTTAAAAAGTTTTAATTCAAGTGAAATAAAACAAGGAACTAAATATAAGGTTTTTTTTAACTTCCTTGTATTTCTATATTTTTAAGAAAAATATACATCAATTATTCTGCACGGATAAAAATGTTTTAAACAGCAAACATGCCATTATCTTAGTTTGGAATACTACATATAATAATATGCCTCATTACTAATAAACTATTTCTGAGCTTCAATCTATTACTTTTGCTACATTGAGCTAATTTTGCTGCTAAAACCTGCTGATGAATTAGACAGGTGGAGTTTAGTATTGGTCAAATCAAGGAAAATGGTGGTTTTTGGGGATCTTGATGCCATCTTGACACTGTCACTTGAGCTGTCTTTGTTCTCGCCATATTTCAATTCAATTCAATTCAATTTTATTTATATAGCGCCAAATCACAACATAAGTCGCCTCAAGGCGCTTCATATTTGTCTAGGTTCCCATGGAGACAGGATTATTTGGGAATCTCAAAAGATTTTTATAGTAAAGTAGCATAGGAGTGGTCATATATGGCACACATCATACAGAGGTCATACCGAGGTCAGAGTGTGCCTAGAGAGAAGCTGCCATGACCCAGACACTAGAACAGGATGGTGGAGTGGTTACGATTGTCACCACACAGCAAGAGGTTTCCTGGTTCATGTCACGCTGAGCTGTGTGGCTGGTTGGACCCACGCGCAGGACTCAGAGATGGAATATTTAACTCAAGGCGGTAATATTTATTCACTGGCAGAAAACAAACTGTACATGAGCACTAAAACAAAATTCAAACTAGGAAGTATGATCTAAACTGGGAGTTCATGATTTGGCATGACATAACCTGACAAAACATGACGACTGAGGAAAACACAACTAACGCAGAGGACGCGACAACGACAGGGAAAAACACAGGGCTTAAACACATACTAGCGTAATCAGGGAATGGGAGACAGGAGGGAAATGCACTCATGACGAGACACAGGGGAGCAGAACTGAAACCATAAACATGGGACAAGGACTACCAAAGTAAAACAGGGAACAAAGACAAAGCACCAAGACGCAGACTAGACACTAAGACATGGGAACATAGGAACCTGAAGCACAAAGATGATACAAAACAGAAACCACAATCCAAGGACTAAAGATGTAACAGAAAACCATAAATCATAATAATTATAGTTAGAATTATCAGTTCACCAATAAATACAAAGCACTAGGTCCGTGATCCAGTACCGTGGCAATTCAAATTCAAGCTGTGGCTTTTCTGTGTGAGGTTTGAATGTTCTCCATTCACCTATGTGTGTGTGTGACTTGCAGTTAAAAGCACTTTGACTGATCAGTTTTATTTTTTATTCACCTTTATTCATACAGGTAGTCCCATTGAGACTCAATGTCTCATTTACAAGAGAGACCTGTTGCAGACAAACATATTAAAATTAGATTAGATTAGATGAAACTTTATTAATCCCTCGGGTGGGTTCCTCCAGGAAGTTTCAGTTTCCAGTAGCAAAGCACCGAAAGAAGTTGCATGTTACAGATACAGATACAGTTACAACAATAAAAAAGACATAAGTAAATAATAAAACAAACAATAAAATGGCTAAATATGTCTAAAGTACAAAACAAGAACAAGTCCCCAGAGACGATATCACCAAAACATTTGTACGTCTTTTGCAAGTCAAATCAATTGAGAGAGCTTCAAATCCTTCTGCAATGAATTCCAAGAAGTCGGGGCAGAAAAGGAGAATGCTTTCTGTAATGATGCCTGAGACCGCAGTCTATGACTAAACCTTTTGCATAACATGTACTCTGATACCAATAAAATGATAAAATGATACTGATGAACCATCCTGCATAAGACCAATGAGGACCAGTCTACCAGACAATAAAGTACAGTGTTGCGTTAAAGGTTTACAGACAGTTATAAAAAATAGTGACCCATGATAGACAGAATCCAACAGATGAAGAGAGTGAGCAGAGACAGTCATATAAATTATATCACTGTAATCCAGCATGGGTAAAAAAGTGGCAGCAAGCCTCTTTGTGGCTGTGAAAAAGAAACATGATCTGTTTTTGAAAAAGAACCCCAACTGCAGCCTCAGTTTCTCTAAAAGATCGTCAATGTGTGGCTTAAAGGAGAGACTCAATCACAATTCAATCAGTCAATCAATCAATCAATCAATCACAATACCTAGGTATTTGTATGAGGCCACAGTTTCAGTAGAAATGCCTTGAGCAGATACAAGAGAAGGAAGTACTGCCGGCACCCTCCTTCTGTTTGAGAACAGCTTGACTTTTTTTCCCCTTTATTTAAAAGAGCACAACAATAAGTAATTGTATCATATGCATAAAAATGAACAGGCATCTAGATTTTGTCTCACACTGTTTACATAGTAAATAGTAGTATTTACTATGTAAACAATGTAGGCCCCAGGACAGAACACTACGGGACTCCATTAGTGACATTTAAAAAAAAAAAAAAACTGGAAGAGAGACCACTGAGCTGCAACTGCTTTGTTTGAAAGTCCAATTTCCAGTTATCTCTGACGTAAAATTCTATAGTCAACTGTTTAAAAGCTTTGAATAGATCAATAAAAAGAGCTGCGCAGTAGTTATTTGCGTCCGAGGCTTCATAGAGGTCATTGAGAAATTTTAGGGAAGCTGTAACCGTACTGTGTAGTTTCCTAACTCTAGATTGGAAAGGAGATAAAATACTATTTTCCTCCCGATAACAAAGGTTGATTATTAACCAACCTTAGCTAAGACAGAGTTTGGAAATTGGACTGTAACTATTACTAACCATTGAAGAATCACCACCTTTCAGTGGTGGGAGTACAAAGGCACACTTCCACATCTCTGGTAAAGGACAAGTGTAACATTTAAAACATAAATTATCCCAGCTCTCTGAAACCTTTATTTAGGATTAAACATACATTTAATATAAACTTATTATTGGGAATTCTTACCCAAGGTCAAAAAAACCTTTCATGTGCCAAATGTTACTGCAATGAGAAACCGCATTAGAGGAACTGGACTCCCTGGAACTTCTCCATTTTCAATAAAAGCTGCAATTTCTCAGGCCTTCACCTGGGAAATTGCAGCTTTAAAGTGATCAGAGACATATTTTAGAATATACATGTCGCAATACAACCAACCACAGTTTTTTCAGTGTTTAAGTTTTAGTTTCTCTTTCTTCCCTTTGCTTTGGTTTCTTCTTTTTTCTGCCACGCTTCTCCATTTTCTTCCTCTGTTTTGATTCAGCAGACGTTTGAACAACTCATCACACACTGTGTGTTGATCGTCTAAAACAGAGTTGATCTCTTGCAG
>NW_005187884.1:65815-67675 GCF_000239375.1 Pundamilia nyererei
TCACACCAGTATGAAGATAATCAGGCTGGAGATGAAGATGCCTTTGCCAGAGAGCCCTTCATCCTGCGGTTTGATTGTCCAACTACAGGTTTGTGCTGTTTACTGTGTTTGAGTAACGCTTTAGGTTACAAAACAAAACAAGTGGAAGTGCCAAACACTGCAGTTCTACATTTTAAAACTTTTGTTTAACCCTGCTGCTTATTTGTACTCCAGTTTTGATGACAAATCCTTTTATTTTATCAGTTTCATAATTCATACTAATCAGTGTTGAGCCTTTAAATAGAGAGTTTGTGA
Organism: Pundamilia nyererei; assembly: GCF_000239375.1. Lineage (NCBI taxonomy): Eukaryota > Metazoa > Chordata > Actinopteri > Cichliformes > Cichlidae > Pundamilia > Pundamilia nyererei. The sequence continues at coordinate 66,110 of NW_005187884.1, forward strand.
GGCAAGATGAAGAAGCAGCATGCTGCTCTTGTCTTCAGTCATCTGTACTGAGTTTCAGTTACAAACAGTACCACCTCATCCACATTTTCTTCGCATGAATATGGTCAGTAGCACACTAACACATATTTCACATACATTTCTACAGAAATCATATTTTAGGTAGTGCATAACATGAACTGTAAGCTGGAACATGTGCATCTTTTTGATTTGAGCTGACACTTTAGCTGACTTCTCACAGTATTGAAATTATAGTTTTAGGAATTACAGAAAATCTCTCAATAACTCGCTTACATGGAAATAATGTCAGAAATTAAATGAAATGTCTTCGTCAGAAAAATGAAATTCAAAACAAATCACTGTGGAGGGTTTGTGTGTCCCAGGGATCCTGAGGACTCTGTTGTTGTGGTTTTTCTATGATGGCAAATTTGTCTTGGGTGATTCAAAAGCCCCTATGAGTATAAAATATAGGAAACAGTTCATTTTGCCCAGGATAGAGTTACTGGGTCCCTCCCTGGAACCAGGCCTAAGGGTGAGCGCCTGGCTGCTGGGCCTTAGTTCATGGGGCACAGCCTGGGACAGCCCGAACAGGGGACATGAGCCCACCCTCCTGTTGGTCCACCACCAGCAGGAGGTGCTGTAGGGGTTGGATGCAGTATGTGCTGTGTTGAGTCCAGGAGCACAAGCACCCTGGCAGATCAATCCCCAGCTACCGAGACTAACGACCGGGACATGGAATGTCACCTCTCTGGTGAGGAAGCGCTTCTAACGTCAACTGAGGATACTGTCGGGTTGTGGCAGAAACACTCTGAGGATCTCCATATTCCCACTGACACATCTTGGGAATGAGGGGGACGACTTGTCCATCACTGGGGGGTGAGGTGACTGTGGCAGTTAAACAACTCCTTGGTGGCAGGGCCCCTGGGGTAGATGAGGTTGGCCCTGAATTGCTGAAGGATGCTCGAGGGCTTGCTGCCACTTGTCCTCACCTGGGCTAAGTTGAGCCACTGAACAAGACCCTTGAACCGTGTTTATGGAAAGACTAAACTGACACTGTGAAATTGTAATATTTTCTCTATTCAGGTGTACTTTGTATTGAGGCCTCTTTGCTTGTGAACTCTTTCAGTGGTACAAGATCTGGTCCTGATCCCTGTGCACACAAAGCCAGAAGACACTCTGAAGGAGCTGGACGAGCTGCACGATGTGGTTGAAGACATCAGGAAGAAATGGAAAAATGATGTAAGTTTGAGACAAGAGCCCTAAGAGTTTAGTTCCTGTGTTTCTCTCCTCTCTGAGACACGTTTCTTTAGATTTTGGTTGCTTCGTGGTTTGATCATAGTAATGTGTTGCGTTGTAGATGAGATTATTTTTTTCCTTCAGTGGTAGCAAAATATTGAAATGCATACATTAATAAATTATTTTATTATAAAAATTGTGTGGATGTGTGTGAACACACACACTCCACATCCTCTCGAGCTCTTCTCTGAGCCCTTGGTATTTCTCCAGCTTCTCGTGTTCCTTCTTCCTGATATTGCTGTCATTCGGAACCGCTACATCGATCACTACGGC
>NW_005187884.1:69094-73034 GCF_000239375.1 Pundamilia nyererei
AAAAAAAAAAAAAAAGATAAGCTATGCAGGAAACATTGGAGTTTGAAAGTGAGCAAGACAAATTTAAAAAATATATCTTTTTATTATTATATTACATGTTAATATTATCTTTTTTAATCACATAGTGAATCAGAATCAGATTATATTTTAACTATTTGATTTTGTCTTTCATGTAAACAGACTGATAACAGCGGAGTTAAAAAAAACAGCTTTAAATACACAAATGCATAAAGTTCCTGATTCATCGTATCCTGTTTCTGTGCCTTTCAATTGGCCTCTTACAGTGAAGTAATTTGCAGTAAACCACAGAGAGTGGTATTCAGTTATTGTTCTGCCAGCTCCTCACAGAATTATGCAATAATAATAAATATATGACACCACATAAACCTTGGTGCTGTTATTTAATCAATCTGTCATTGTATTAAGTGAGTTCTGCTCTCTGTCGACATTTTCATTTCTTTCGTAGAACATTATGATTTTGGGGGACTTTAATGCAGACGGACGATATCTCTCCAAGAAGAAGAAGGAAAAGATCCGCATCTGCTCTCCGTCCTACGATTGGCTCATTGATGACGATGTCGACACCACAGCTAGCAACAACAATGATAACACCTACGACAGGTGACACACATGATAATGACATAGGAGGAAACTAAAGACTCATTTTTATTTGGCCAAGTTTGTGCAAACAAACAAGGAATTTGACTCCGCTTCACTTTTCTCTCTTCATGCTGTGAAAGAAATGTGTGTGTTTATATATGTACACACACAAACACACACATACATAAAAAGCAGCGGGTTATTTCAGCGTTCATCAGAGTGACAGTGTGGGGGGAAGAAACTGTCTCTGTGGTGGCAGCATGTTTAGTAAACAGCGTCTGTAACATCTGCCCAAAGGCAGCAGTTTGAACATGTGAGAGCTCAAAAAGAGGAAGATACTTCTACAAGAAATAATATTAATGAAAATTAGTGAGTATATTACTCTTCATACTATCTGCACTATCACTCCACATTTCTCCATATAAGGACACAAGTCGAGGTAAAGTGGACGGAGTGACGACTTTCTTTTGAGAGAGAAATCTGCACCACTGAAGCAAAAACCAGGAGAAAGAAACAGACAAAATAATTCATATAGGAAAATATTCATGAATCACTGACTGATGTCAGTACAGTTTACTTTGTGGGGAAGCACTATTTGTGTATTTTTGTGAGCTGAGGGACAACAAAGCCTCTGCAACATGGCCGACAGGCCTTTTTTTATTATTAAACAGAGTGCCTCTCACAGCTAACGTCTAATGTTAGGGACATTAGGGAATTTCAAACTGAGAGAAAAATAAAGGGATAATTATTGGAGCTTCACACTGTAAAGTGTACAGAAAGAAGTTCTTAATTTTTTTTATGTGTCTCCTCTTCCTCAAACAGAATTGTTGTGTATGGAGAGACCATGTCGAACGCCATCGTCCCCAACTCGGCCAAGTCCTTCAACTTCCAGCAAGAGTTTAAGCTGACTGATGAGGAGGTGAGACTCACTTATGTGTTTTTCTAAACCAAAAGATAGAAATGATTTGACAGTTGGCATCATTTTAAAGGACAGCATCAGTGTTGTTGTTCAACTATATTTACTCTCTAAGGCACTCAGCATCAGTGACCATTACCCCGTGGAGGTGGAGCTGAAGACCAGAGCAGGAAGACAGAAAAGGATGGCTGTGCCTGACGGGACAGAGACGACATCTGGGGAAGTACAGTCTCAGAAAAAAGGTGTCTGAGACGGTTTAATAAAAATGAATTTTATAACGGAGCAAATACCTCATGAATCTCAGGGCTGATCTCAGTTCAGTTACATTCTAATTATTATGCAGAGTTGCTGTTTGTTTCGGAATCAAAGTGATGTGACATATCTCCTTTTAACTGAAATATACTAACAGTAACAAATTTATAGCAAACATGTTCTGCAGTGTTGTATCCTGGATGCTTCTGAGAGCAGATTTTACATTTCCTCCTTCTAATATTAAACAACAGGGAAACAGACCAAACCAGCAGGGTCACCAAAGATGGCGGCCAAGCGAGCGGGAGCACAGAAGAAGAAAAAAGACAAGCCAGACAGACAACAGAAGAAGAAGAATGTAGGAACAAAAAGGAAGTGAGGGCGGGCATTCAACACGCCAACCAAGAGAAGACGTCAGGATGTTCAATGTTCATGATCTTACCATTAATTTTAAAAAGTAGAGTTACTGTAGTTAGAGCAGATAGTATTCAAATGTCAAAGCTTCTGTTTGTTTGATTTATTAGACCACAGGTGGTTCTCTGTGATACCAGAACACCTTCTGTTAGTCTCTAGTATTTATAGTACTCGACAAATCAGGATGAATGTACTGTAGCAATGAAAAATTTGTTTACAAATATTAGTATTGCATGAATTCATTTTCCATGGCAAACTGATATCAATGTTTTATAGACATGTTTTTGAAGTCATAATAAAATATTATTCATGCACAGAAACAATACTGTTCAAACATTTTCTTTATTCTGCATTGAGAGCAAAAGCTGACAGAGGCACAGCTTCCTGTAAACACTTACAGTGTGCTGACACAAAGCTTTTTGTAATTTTTTCCCTTGAGAATCTTCGTGATCCAGTTAAGGTATTTTGAGATGTCCGTATAGACATTGGGGACGTCCGGATAGTTACAATTTCCCAGCTCGGTTCTTGGAATGCTTTTGTTGAAAGAAACAATACCGACAGCCATTCCCTTGCAGACCAGAGGGCCACCAGAATCACCCTGTGAGGAGGAAGTATTTACTTTGTTCATGTGATACTTAATGCAGAGTGCTCATATATTTCTCAACAACAGAGCAGTTAGCAATGACTTTTCAAGGAAAGGACAGAAAAGGTACCTGACAGAATCCTTTTGTTGTGTTGTATCCACCTGCACAGATAATATTGGGAGGAAGATTGTATCCAGGAACCTTTTGAGCCCAAGCATTCTGGCAGACTTGTGGGCTGATGACCGACACATTCACCACTCTCAGGTCGTCAACAACACTACCGTAAGTGTTAATCTTACCCCATCCAGCCACTTGGCATTTATCATTTTCCTTTAATGTCATTTCACGGAGGGGAAGTCGAATGAATTGAATTGTTTTGCTTGGTCGGACAGGTGTAGACAGCTAGAGGCACAGAATTAAAGAGTAAAGATTATAAATGAGTGAAAACATGTAACTGCAATAGAGAACATTTATCTTTTATCTTTTTTTTTAGTACTTCATACTTTAACTAGAAATACCTTGTTTTAAATGAGCAACTTGCAAAAAAGAACACTCAAAAATTTAAAAATTCTTATGTGATTTAAGAAAATAAAAAAGACAAAAGAAGACAAAAAGCCTTACTTTTAGGAGCATGATGTCATATCCATGGCCAACATTCTTATAATCTGGGTGTTTGCATTTCTTGGCAATCTTCATTTTCTTATCAGCCTTCTTGAGGTTGTGGTTACCAAGAACTACACGTTTAAGATCCCTGAATAAGATATAATTCTGAATGAGATTTTCTGCAGTTGCATGCACAACAAGATGAACAAAAACTAAATGATAAATTTCTTTTATTATTCAATTTTATTTATTCACTGCAACAGTTACTTCAGGGTTCTTAGCACAATTGTTGCAATAATTCAGATGGTATCAGAATTATTATATTATTATGATCATTAGATACATATACTCACAAACACACACATACAGTATATATATATACAGATAGATAGATAGATAGATAAGCATAGGACGGCAATCATTTGTTTTCCTAATCAGGAATTTCCTCAAAGAGGTGATTACTTACAGGTCACAGTGTGCAGCAGTCATTACAAAGTCCTCAGAAACAAGAAATCCTCCACAAACATGGTTTCCTCCGTGATCCTGCACTGATGCCATATACAGCATTTCATTG
>NW_005187884.1:73756-75069 GCF_000239375.1 Pundamilia nyererei
TAAAAACCCTGAAAACCACACATTTCACACCCGAGCCTCAACTCTCGCGGCCCGGTACCAAACGACTCACAGACTGGTACCGGTGATTAGATTAGATTTTAATTGGGGAAATTTTGCCTCAGACAGTCAGAAATATTATAATTCTGATCAGTTATCAATACTGAGACTCGTGATACTTCATCAGCGGTGTGAGCATCACAGCAGATGCCATTTAGTCAAAGTAACTGAGGATAAAACACAGAAAAACATGAAGGAGATTTTCTTGGCCATAAACATTAAAAATATTCTGCAGTAGAACAAAAATGGAAGAAGACCATGAATCATGAATCTGATGCTGCTGAAGTGAAGTGAGGTTTTATTAGAGACACAAATATTTGCGTATTGCAATTTGGCATAATTTCAAAAAGTTTCTTCTTCATTTCTTCAGTGTTGAACTGAAAAAAACCATCATCTGACAGCACTGTACACATTGGTAGACTGTCACGTAATAAGCAAGCGAATTGTCATGGTCCTGGGTCGGTGACCCAGTGTTTTTGGTTTTTGTACTTTTACTTTTGATAGTTTTATGTATTATGACTGTTGTGTTTTGGGTTCCCTGGGTTTAGTTTGGGTTCCCTCTGTTTGGTGTCATCTTTGCCTGTGTATCCCCTTTTGTGTATTAAGGTCTCTGTGTTAGCTCGCGTCTCTGAGTCTGTGTGTGTGTCTGATCTTAGTGTGGTCAGTTTACTTTTTCCCTGTCTCGTTATGCCTGAGTACTCCCTCCTTTTGTGTCTCATTCCCTTGTTATCCTTCTGTGTATTTAAACCCCGTGTTTGCATCTGTTAGTTGCTGGTTCGTCTGTGTTATTTGGGGTTTTCTTGTCAGTGAATCTCCCTCCATCATCCTGTGAACTCTCCCTGCAAATTGCTTTCTCTCGTGTTCAGGTTTGTTGTTTAGGTTTTAGTTTTCCCAGTGTAGTTTATTTCTAAGTTTTGTTTTTCGCCACACTCACCTTTTGTTTGTTATCACTCGGGTTCTGTGTCAATAAAGCCCTCTCACTTCACTGCATATCCACATCTTGGGTCCTTTGTAAAAATTCACACGGCTCGCCCCGGCAACCCGTGACACGAATAATGCAGAAAACTGAAATTTGAGATGGGAAACTTCTTGAGAGAGACAGAGCTTTGCAGGAAGTGATTTTATTGTGGTGGAAGCAAAACAGCAACCGGTCCCGGCTGGGGTGAGAGAAGGAAGACAGGATAAAGACATGCTGTGGAAGAGAGACAGAGGTTAATAACAGATATGATTCAATGCAGAGAGGTCTGTTAACACAT
>NW_005187884.1:75440-76897 GCF_000239375.1 Pundamilia nyererei
TTATAGCCAAATTATTCTGCAGATCATCAGAATGAAAAGTTATTGCCCATGTTTGCATAGCCTCTTTAAAAATATGCTTTCATGACATTATTGTGTGTTGGGTGGTGGTCAGGGCTATGCAGACTGACAAACGGGACATTGAATGTCAGCTCTCGGATGGGGAGGGAGCCTGAGATTGTCTGAAGTGTCTTTCCGTTCTATAGCAAATGCAGACAAAATGTTTTAGACAGCAAATAAGTTAGTGCTCTAAAAATATGATGGTTTGCTTAGAGGACACCAGGAAGGATGAGTCCTCTGTCACAGATGGTTGGTCAGTGAAGATGGTCACCTGCATGTTCAAGGTCATTGCATCTCCAACCCACATCCACTGCTACTGTACTTAAGGGAAATTGGGACAATGTTAAAAACTTTCTTCTGCAATTACATTTGCAATTATATCTTAAATCGGAGACTTTGTTTTACTGTAAGATTACAACAATGATGGCAATATAACTGCTTGTTGTTCAGCAGAACAGTGTCCAGTATGTTGGCTGATATACTTTTTTGCATTTGAAAATAAAAGTTGGGCTGATTACATGAAGTTTATTTAATTGTTTTTTTTAATTGCATACAGTGTAATATCAACATAAGTGTTGTTTTAAATGCACTTTAGAACAGCACGCAGCATGTAGCAGTTGCTGTTGTAATGCAGTGTAGCGCCGCATGGTGGCGCCTCCGGTCTCATAACTGGTGTGTCACCCCTGTTTTTGTTCTTCTTTGTATCATCTCTGTAATGGATTCTTCCTTGTGTATGCAGACTAGTGAGCTCTCAAGTAATGTGTGGTAGAGGTAGCACTTTTATTTTTGATATTCTAAATAAATGAATACTAGTGAAAAGTTAGAAGCTGTTGCTCATTTGCTATCCACCTGCACACCTCTGCAGCTGGCTTCATCTCCACCGGATCGGGGTCTGGATGCAGGGCCTCCCTGCTGCTGCCAGACCTGGGGTAGTCTGCTTGTCTCCACCCTAGGAAAAAGGGTAACATCTCCTGGGTCTAGGCACCATCACCTCTCTGGAGGTGCGGTATAGAGCATGTTTGGGAGGCGGGGCTGTGGCTCCCCACGCCTTCTAGCAGATCGTTACATGGAGAAACCTTTTGTATGCACACAGGTGCACACATGGGTGCGCACAGACACAAACTATATCTTTCTTGGCTGCTCCCTCAAAGCCCATTGTGCGCTGTCAGTCTTACATGCTACAAAATAACATTGAATATTTAGTATTAAATGTTATCTAGGTTATTGCTGTGGTGTCGTGTTTATTGTTTCATTGTCCTGGGTTATTTAACCCAGCATTTTGTGTTTGTTATTATTATTACTATGTATTCTGGCTATGGTTTTGGGTCCTGTTCTTCCTCGGCGTAGTGTTTAGTCATCCCTGCCCGTGTGTTCGCCCTGTTCTGTCAATGTCGTGTCTC
>NW_005187884.1:90716-91684 GCF_000239375.1 Pundamilia nyererei
TTCCTATAATACCTGGTGGGCCGGTCTCTAGTCAAAATGCCCAGGCCGATTTTTGGTCCCAGTCCAGCCCTGCGCAACACATTCATATAATGCAACATGCCACTGTGAGTTTAATCTTGTTTAAACAGTTTCCTTGCTCAATAGCTATTAATTTTATGCTGAGTATTATATAAAATAAGTTACGCGTAATGTTAACTTACTGTGGCTTGAATTTCAGACTTTCGCTAATTTTCAGAAGCGATGTCAGATTGTTTTCCTGTTAGTCATCGTTCGTAGACCACAAGCAGCAACATCCGTCAGCCTTATCACCAGATCACCACATCCTAGACATATTGTTATTTGCTTGACTCTTAATCTCTTCCTGGTTTGTCTATCTTTCTGTGCTAGGGTCTGTGACCACATTCTCTAGTACATTTCTTTAGTCTATATGTAGATAGTAATATCTACTTTTCTTTGCTGATAGATAATATTTAGATAAATCAAATGAATGTTAGGTGAAAGTCAAATTGGTCATAGTTACCAAATATTTTAGAAAATTGTAGGGTGCAATGCAGTAACTTTGTCTTTAACTTGTAATCTGTGATTTTTACTCATATTAGCTTCTTAACAAAGAAGAAGATGAAGATTCTCACAGACACATTTACACATACAGTGTTTTAAACTGATAAATCATCAGCTTTGTGATCAGCTCTTTCAAGTTTGTAATAAAACTGGTCATAAAGATAACAGATACATTCTTATTACTAGTGCTTCATAAATTCTGTATAGGGGAAATTAAAAGAAAAAAGAAAAGAAAGAAAAGAGATGGATGACTTGACTGCTGTTATCTATTGCACTGCTAATTGCTGTCTGTCTAGTAGAACTGTTAAATGTAAGCTGTTTCTTTTAAGTCGGTGTGAATAAACTTTTGCTTTAACCCCCACAACCACTGTGGATGCACTGTGGCACAGATAAATTAGAACAGACGT
>NW_005187884.1:93473-106232 GCF_000239375.1 Pundamilia nyererei
ATCAGATATGAATGTGCTACAAAAACAAGTTTGGTTTTTTTATCGCTAAAAAACATCAGTGAAACCAAACTAACTGAAAAAATGAGACATGATTTGAAAGTAGCTTCATTATTTTTTATTTCTAATTTAAGAGCAAGCAGGAATATCTTTGCAATACAGGAGAGATATCTGAAGCTATTTTACATTTTTCCTGCAGTTCACATACAGTATTATAATGCCAGATATTGCAGGTTGCACATTGTTACAGTGTATACTTAGCATTGCTTTTTTTTCAGAATGTTTTTGATCCAGGAAAGGTGCTTTGATATATCTGTATAGACGTTGGGTCGGTTTGGGTAAATACAGTTTTTTTTCATGTTGAAAGACGCAACACCGACTGCTGTTCCATTGCACACCAGAGGGCCACCAGAATCACCCTGTAAGGAGGAAGACACTTGTTTTATTTATCTTCTATTTAAGACTAAAAGTTAAATTATACTTTCTCCAAAAGAACAGAGGACATACCTGGCAGAATCCATTCTCTGACTTAATTCCTCCTGCACAGATAACACCTTTTGGAAGAGTAACTTTCTCGAATGTCCATTGTTTCTTACAGACATTAAGGTCAATAAGAGGCACATCTACCCATCTCAGCACATCAACAGCTTTGTCATTGGTTTCTGTGATACCCCATCCAGCCACCTGACACTTTACATTGTCCTTTGCTTTAATCTCCTTCCTTGCCAGTTGTATCGGTTTCACTTTCTTGTCCAGTTGAAGTTTCCTCGAGAGCTAGAAGAAGCAAAAAAGGAAAAGAATAAAAGGACTGATAGAAACCCACTCGGTACATTTCTGATCTTATATCAAGTCTTTGGTGAAGTACCAAGTGGAGTTATTGAAAGCAGTGATGCAGTTGACCTGTTTTTGATTGTGACTGTAATGATTCACATTCAAAGATATTTACTTACTTTGAGGAGCATGATGTCATTACCAGACACAACTTTGTCATATTGTGGGTGCTTGCATGTCTGTACACTGTATCTCATTTTGTTGTTATTAACCTTCTTCAGGTTGTGGGTTCCAATTACAACCTCCATAGGAGAACTGAGCGAGTGAATATTAAGTAGGTGTTAGCTGGGTTTTTGGAGAAAAACAAATAAAAGTTCACAGCTTGTTCACTTACTTTTTGTAACAATGTGCAGCCGTGAGCACAAAGTCTTCACTGACAAGAAATCCTCCACATACGTGTTTTCCATTGATCTGCACAGAAGCCATATACTGCATTGAGTTCTGTGGGACATTTTTGCCATTTATGATTTCACTTCCATGCCCTGCAAGAGTGAGAGGAAAAAAGTTAATGTAGGATTTTTTCAATAGATAAGTAATTACATTTTGCAATCTTACCATTTTGTCCAAGACATGTTAGAAGATAGAGAAACATAAGATCGTGCACAGCATGCATCATCTTTTCAGCCTTTCGTCTTTGAGGTGTTGAGTCAGACCCTGATATTCAGACTGTGGTTTTCATCTGCTTGCCCTTGACTTCTTACTTATATCGTTTCTGCATGAGTGCAACCTTTAAAAGGATCGCTATGATGAGCCTGTGCGGTCAGTCAAACTGTGAGGCATCACAGACCATACTAATGTTTCAGTAAATACAACGCCTGTGGTTGTGCTGCCTGGAAAGAGCATGTTATGAGGCGCTCGTGCATCTATTGAGTGTTTTTCGTTTAAATGCCTCTCCAGGCTTTCAAAATGAAAAACTTAAACCTTTAGCCTGTTTGTGGGTTGCTATCACGGCAACGATAAACCCAGTGCTAGCTGAGTATAGATGATGAGTAAGAAAAACCACACACACAAGCTTTAGGTTTGACTCTTTGCTCTCTTGCAGTTTCTTACAGCTTCTGTTCTGATAAAACGCTTAAAGTGATTGAATCAGTCAACAATATAAACAAACAACAATGCTTATTTATTTCAGTAAGTAATCTGCATGTTGAAAAGGGCAATGAGGCAGTGATCTTATTGGCTGTTGGTTCGAAGACTTTCTTGTTTATGAAATGTGAAAATGAAGTCGGGTATTTGTAAATAATTTTCAGATAATAAGAACACATAAGGAAGTTGGAATACTGTGGAATAGAGTAATATATGATGCATGAAAGTAGCATTTACCAAAAGAATTGCAGTCAAACATTCTTAACCAGTCTGTTATTATTATGTACTAGTATCAATGTGAAAGATGTAGATGCTGATTTGGACATTTTTTATGTTTATAGGGATTTTTTTTAAATCATTGTAACTATCTACATGTTCAATAAGCTCATTTGTCTTTTAAAGCAATGTAAAAAAGAAAAAATCTGCATTGTCCTTTTGTTTTTTGTTTTTGCATGCTTTTTGGACAAAACATGGGAAACAAAAGCTAAATTAAAAAGGGTGTAACTGGAAACATTACAAAAGGTGAGAGCAGCATTTAAAATGAAACTCTGAGCAAACACAACCACACAGAATGACTCAGCATGATCATAATCAGATCACAATCTGATTGGTGTTTTCTGATAAGTGAGGTTGTGGAAATAAGAACTTTGTCAAAGGGGATGGGCATGTAGAGGTTTTGCTATTGACTGTTCTCTCTTGTGTTCTCTCTTCATGCATACCACCAGATATGTAGCCACATCAAATGAATTTAAGGTGGCTGTGAAGGATGTTTAAAAAAACAGAACAAAGAAATGTTCTTTGGTGCAGAGCGCCATGATGCAACACTTAAACCAAACCTAAACCACAGTTTCCAGCAGCAGAGTTAAGGGTTTTGTCATGAGCATGCCTGTATCCTCTCAACACAGCCTGGAGCTTGTCAAACTTAGAGTCTAGCATGTTTTTTAGGGTTTTTGCACAGAAGCATTGTGGATACACCTCTGGCCTCGTGAAAAACTGTCAGGAAACCATGGTGCTAAACACAGACAGCATTAGAAGCAGATGTAACCACCACAATTTTCTGAAATCTTGATTTGACATTTCAAGATTAAAAAAAATTAGGTCTGCTCAACTTGTCAGTCACAAGTCATTAGCCAATGAGCTTAACACTGACAATCCTCCTTTCTAAACGTCGCATGACGAAATTTATAAAATAAGCTTAATGTTTTATTCAGTGTGACCACAAAGAAGTGAGCTAAACAGGAAAGTGTCGGGTACATCTGTGTGGCAGGCACAGGAGGACCCAAGGCATTAACTAAAGGACTGAGCTTTATGGCTGTTACTTAGAAACTCAAAAATCAATCCAAGACGCTCACCTGCAGAGGCCAACAGTGAGATCAAGTAATCCGGAAGCTAACCAGCTTGCCAGTGACTGAAATAGAGGAACTCTGGAGGCTGGCGTTGGGAGAAGAAACAGGACTCTTCTGGAGACTGGCGAAGAAGTGGGAGGAGACAATGGTTTGACAGAGGGCTGGCATCAGCAGTAACGGTGACCTTCTGGAGGCAAGGCTGGAGGTGAACAAAACAGGTGGCAGGATGCGACACCAGCCGTGGTGACAGTGACTGAGTCACTCTGGACAGACAAACTGACAGGGTTGGCCAGCAAAAGCTGGAGTCCTACCTTTAGCCAGGCAACGTTGGGGATTGGGGCAACCTTCTGGAAGTCAGCAGCAACGACAAAATCGATGGGACTTTATTTTTTCCAGCCTGTAAGCTGCTTAGATCATAATAAGCTGTGTTTAGCTTACAGACTGTTTTATTTATTCTATCTGTGAGGCCAGAGGGCTGAACAAGATGCCGCTGGTTCTGCCTCACTGCTTTGAAATCAGTTAAAATCTGTGCATTTGTGGAAACAGAGCTAGCATAAGCAAGTATCCAAGTAACCTTATGTAACTTCTGCGATCATGTTAACAAATTAGGTTTTTCTTACCAACCACTTTGGCTAAAATGTGTGACACAGAGGAGTTAGAGTGGCATATGAAAAGGTCAGCCGGTCGTCCTGTGCTTCCTTTTCTTTCTTCTCATCTCTCAGCTGCTCACAGCAAATGGTTGGCCCTCCCTGATCCAGGATCTGCTGCAGGTTTCTTCTTGTTAAAAGTGTTTTTCCTTCCCACTGTCACCAGGTGCTGACAGAAGATTGTTTCATTGTTTAGGTGTCTTTTCTTATAAAGGTTCAGGGCTTTTACGTTCCAATATCCTGTTTTTGTGATTTGGTACTACATAAAAAGTGAATGGAAATGAATTCCAGGCTCCAACCTTTTCAGGTTAATATCTATGAGAAAACTTGGTTGACCGAACATACAAACTTTACCCAGTTTTTCTGCCAACTCACCACGTTAATTTTTTCATTGATATTTTAATTTCACTTTCAGATATTGATTACAAACGTTTTTTTTCTGTGAATTTTAGGTGTTTTCTTCATGTGATATTTCTACTTTCACAAAAGGTTCAGTTCTAAAAATATCGATCCAGGACTCCTGTCTGTCTGCTAATAGTTTATACTTTGATGATAAGCACTGATGTAATAATGTTATAGAGGTCCTCAGCCAGGAAGGATCGCAGCAAAGTGAAGATGCTCATGCACGGTGCAGCAAGATGCATGAGGCTGCCATCCTTTCTGCTTGTCTTTCTGTAAAAGTCACCACGTGTCGCTTATATTGAGCAGGTTTAGAAGACCACAGAACACAGCAATGTACTTCAGCGTTGCTCTATGTTCCAACCGATGACCTCTTTCTACGTCTGAAATGTGACTTGACAAACCACTGACACCACAGTTTCAACAGCCGAGTTAACGTTCCCACCAGTTATGAAACTAGAACAAACAGCTGTCTAAATTATTTTCAATAAATCTCATAATTGACCCAAATTATAGATTTAATTTGAAGTAGAAAGTCAAAGAAGAAAACTACATTAGAGATCAACACTTTAACACGTACAACTGGCTTGCTGCATTAGCAATGTTTGGGCCACTGAAACTATAGAAACACCAACATGTTCTCAGGTCAGTTAACCTTCTCGAGGCAATAAAGTGAGAAAAAAAGTAGGAAAACTGACACAAAAACAAGAAGATTGACCTTTTGTCTTCAGTGTGTCACATCAGCAAAAGGGGAAGTTCACAATTTGTCCAAAGTCTCATCTCCTCTTTAGATTGTTAAACTAAGAGTTTTTTGGCCTTAAATTGTAAACACTGGATATATTACACCACAGCTCTGTTGCGTCCCTGCTTCTCTCCTCCTCTTCTGACTCCACCCTGGGGAGGTTTAAATGGTCATGAGACACCTGAGACACCTTACTGTGTTCAGACATCCTGCACTCACCTGTTTCACTTCTCTTTCTGCTTCTGTCGTCCATTTTCTGCTCAGTCCAATTCAAATTTCATCATCTCTCTCTGTCATCTCCAGCCAATCCAAACATTTATCAGCTGTTTTTCATCTAATCCTCCATCTCGCTTCATCATGAGTCTGAGTCGTACCAAGCGAATCAGCTCCAGTAACTCAGTTCGGAGCAGCAGCGGCTCCAGGAGGCTGAGTGGTTTCGGTCCAGTTCAGGGAGGTTTCAGTGGCATCTCCCTCAGCAGCAGTTCTCTGTATGCGGGCACCAACGGGCATCACCACGGCCTGGGGGCTCCGCTGGCATCCCTGTCCGTCAACAAGAGCCTGCTGGCTCCTCTCAACCTGGAGATCGATCCAAACCTGTCCATGAGCCGAGCCCACGAGAAGGAGCAGATCAAGAGCCTCAACAACCGCTTTGCAACCTTCATAGATAAGGTAAAGAGACCTCTGCTGAGGCTGGTTCAGAAATTATTACTAAGTATTTTGATCATTTATGAAGAAAATATACATTATAGTTTTCAAAGTTTTATCATTCCTCTTATCTAAACATCACACAGCTGTAAAGTATAAAAATGCATCTTTATGTTTAGATTACTTCACAGTGGTACTACTACAGGGACTAAAAAGCTCGAGCAGCTTCAGCTGTAACTTCTTCAGTTTGAATGAAAAACTGACTCAATGTAAAAGGAAATTAAGCTACTGTTTTATTACAATTTCAAACTAATTATCTACAGCAAGTTCAGTTTGCACTTGTTTTTCATGCAGCAGAGGAACATAACACTGTCCTGCTCAAAGAACAGTTATAAAGATATAAAGCGTTCAGCCAGGTTCCACATTAGTTGCGTATATTTTACAATTTTACATTTCATTCAAGTTTTTAAATGACATTTATTTTTCATGTTGTGTATTTGTGACTCATCCCTTTTCTCACCACCAATATTGTGCATTTATTTCCATTAATTTGTAGTATTAGAATTTTTTAAGCCTTTTCTTATTTATTGTGTTCAGTCTATGTCATGAATCGCTGTGCGGCAGGCAGGAGTTGGACCCAAAATGCAAGACTCACAGACTCAGGGGATGAACTCAAAAATCACAGCTTTATTTGCTGGTAGGACAGGACAAACTAAAGTAAACTGGGAAACAACAAACTAACACAGGGAGATCCACACAGCATGAGGGACAACACAACACTGACTCAGAGAAACACAGGGTTTAAATACACTGGGGAGTAACGAGGAGAATGAGACACAGAAGGAGGGCACACCTGGGAGAAATCAGGACTGACGAGACAAGCAAAGCAGGACACATTCACATAAGACACGGACCTTCAAAGTAAAACAGGAAGGATCACACAGAGACGCGAACTTGACACAGTGGAGACAGCAACTAAGAAACACAGAGACATAAACCATAAGGCAGAGGACTCTAAGAACCGAAAGACACAGAGGGGAACTCAAACATGCAGACACAGACTTACACAGAACAGAGGGGACACAGAGAAACATGAAGGGCAAGGGATCGAAACTAGAAACCATAGAATAACTCACACAAGTACAATAATACAAACATCACAAAGAACTAAAAACACTGGGTCAGGAGACCCAGGACCCTGACAGTCTAAAGTTCAGATCAGTCTCTTCTTCTTGCTGTTTGCTTTGTCTGAATTTACAGGAGAACATTTATAGGAGATGGTCAAACATTATTGGGCTGGCAGCAGTAATCACTTACACATTTTTTTAAAAAAAAATTTGTGGAAAAGCTGTTTTAAGGTTGCATCATCGTGGCCTTTGCAGCTATTTGTAAAATTCTTGTTTATGAACAATGCAGATGAACTTTGACATGCCCAGGATATCAAGATTGTGCATTTATGATTCTGTGGATTTATTAGACATGTTATGAAAAAGCTGCAGTCTTGTTGGCTAATTGAAGGTAGAAATAACATTATCATGGGCAGCATATATAGGACCCTAAGTTTCTATTCTAAGTGTTATGAAAAAGCAAATAGGGGAGTAAATGTGAATGAGAAGATGCCTTGTTGAAGTTCCTGAAGGACACAGGCTGCACACATTTCCCACAGAAGGAGCAATCGGCCCTGTGATAACACTGGACATCGATACCCTACTTAGGGAACATCTCTGCTTTCTCACGGAGTAGGTAACACTTTCACAATAGAGGCTTTGTTGGCTTCTCACATCAGCGGAGATTCACTTCAGGCGTACAGAAACAGAGAGCTGAGCTGGACGGAAGCCCGTTTGTCCAAATGTGCAAAATAAACCTCCTGCTTTTTTGAGCGATGTGAATGTTGGCATAGTTTCCCAAAGACAATGTTTATCAGAAAGGTTGTTAACAATCTTTGATATTCTCTGATGTCCTGTACCGCTATTACTTTTGTGCACATTTAAAGAAAATATGCAAATATTTTTGTGAAGATTCAATTAGTAAATAAAACATATTAATAATAAGAATTTTTATTCAGTTCAATGAAGACATCAATAACAATGACATCAATGACAAATCTAAGGTAATGATTGAATACCTCTTGAAGTAGCTAAAAGTGTGTAAATGTGTGTGTGTAGCTAAAAAACTAACAGATCACCAAAACATCTTCATTTTAAATGCTTTTGGGGTTTATTTGATATTTTGTGTGTGCAGTTCTGCAGAGCTGTAAAATAAAACCAGACAGTCTATCCACCGAATAAGACAAAATATTATGAATGTTCATAGAAAACATTTGGAAACACCGTCCATTCGTCTCCGTAAATGAGATGGCTTATGTGACTTCCCCCACACAAAGAGTCCTTGTCCTTAGAGACCTTCAGTTGCAGAAGCTCATGAGAGTCAACCTGGCTTTTAAAAGATGTCTAGCCCAGTTTTCCCCTCTTTGTTCATTTATCCAAGATTGGATTTCTGCTTAACCTGGGATTAAAATCTGGATGTTGTAAAATGACCCCCTTACTGATGATGACAATTACTAAAATGCAAAGTTGAGTGAATTGATAAATAAACAGACCTTGCAGTGACGACTATAATCCAATCCTACTTAGGAGGAACTGTTTAAATTAAACATTAGCGAGCTGCTTCTCTCATGCAGAGAAGTAATTAGTGAAATGCATCAGGAAGACAACGTCTCACTTGTTGTAAGACAATGACTCCAGTTAAAGCTGCACGTCAGTGAACATCAAAGTTGGAGTTAAACATCTGAGATTAAATGGTCATTTACTGCATGAATGTATAGCACTGGGATGCTGGATATTCAAGCTATCTGTCCCATTTCCGTCCCATTGAGTTCAATTTGTAACCTGATAGATCAGACTAGACACGGTATGGTTGTGTCTCAGAGGGAGGTTATTCTGTCATGAACAGAACACGGGCTTTGTGTTGGAAGGTATAATAGGCGCTGGATGTACCTGGCTGCAGGTAAGAAACACGAGCCGGGCAAGTACAGGGCTGGAATATATTCAGGTGTTGACACTGAGCTCGAGCTGGTTATCTGCTGGAGTTATGGCATTCCTCTGTGCCTTATTCTGGAGCTGCTGCTGATGATTGCAGTCTTTATTGGTTAAACAGATGGTTATTTTCTTAATAACAATAAGCAGTTAGTTGAAAATCTAAAGAGATTCAATGTAGAAGCAGAAATTATTTAAGAAAAAAGCAAAAACTCTATTTATTAACTGAAAGCATTTTTCTGAAGATTGTGAAAAACAAGGAGAAAAACAAAAATTAATTGTCAGCAAAAACAACAGTGTCGTAATACAGCAATGAGGCAATACATTACAAAAGAGCAATGAGCCATACAATCCACCTATGTGCTGTAATAGCCATTTTCCAAATGTTAAGAAACACTGGGGGTAATAGTGACTTTAAAAGAGTTTAAATTCAATGATCAGTGCAGAGTTCTGCCATCTATGAAGAAAGGTGGCTTACGTATGAACATAGAAGTTGTAGCAGTTGTAGTTTGGCCACTGCACCAAAATTAACTGGACTAAAAGTTGGATTTTGGAAGAGAAGCCACCAATGTTTTCTGGACTGTTGGCTGCTGTCATGCTGTTTTGTTTTTTGTTTATTTGTTTATTTGTTGTTGTTTTTTTTTGGGGGGGGAGGGGGCAGAAGTGACCCAAATTGGTCGAGAGGGTGGAGTGCTACTGGTCTATTTAACCAAAAGGAATCAACGGCACAGACATATGGGTCCAGTTCAGAGACTGTAATTAGAGGATAGCTGGTGCCCGTCTTGGAGTAATGAAAGCTCCACTAATAAGATGCCCACTGGAAGACCTGACTGAATCGACCCAAACGACATAATGACATAGCTCTAGACTTTCCAAGAGTTGTTATGTTGATAAACATCTTATAATAGAGTCACTTTTGTTTTCTAGCTGTTCCTTCAATCCTGATGATCGGAAACAAAAAGTGCATTATGACAAACCTTCACCGTGTCTTTGAAAATGCTAAATGATCTGGGTCTTCTTCCCTCACCAGGTACGGTATCTGGAGCAGCAGAATAAGATGCTTGAGACAAAACTGGAGCTGCTGCAGGGTCAGGGGGTCAGCCGATCCAATGTGGAACCCCTGTTTGAGGCCTACATGGCAGGTCTGAGGCGCCAGATGGACCTGGTCAACAATGACAAAACTAAGCTGGATGGGGAACTGAGAAACATGCAGGGTCTGGTAGAGGACTACAAGCACAAGTAAAAAATGACACTTTAGAGTTTTCAGCTCAGGTGTACGACCTGCATGGCGGAGAACCTACACAGACATACACAGGTGTATGTTTTATTGTAATAAAATACCCTGTTCTCTCCCTGTCACAGATATGAAGATGAAATTAACAAGAGAAACAACCTGGAGAACGACTTTGTTATCTTAAAAAAGGTTGGCATTTAGACACATCCGTTCATGTTCATTCATACAGGTGTGGCGAGTAATACAAGCCCCTCTATTGTCCTTCCTCATTGTGCAGATTTTCTCTCCTGTATTCTCACACGCAGAATCCATAAATAATTTAGCAACTTTCCTGTGCAGCTGTGCGAGCAGCATCTTGTGTCATTTCTTAGACATTACAGTAATCTCAGCAAAGATTTCTGACTTCATACTATAAGTTTCCCAATTTTTCTGGCTCCAACTTTGGGTCTCAAATTGCTCTTTAAAAGAAGTCAAATACATTATTTTGGTGTCTGCACACATACTTTGAAAGTTTTCTTAATCTGAATAAACAAAATCCTGCTCATTGTTCTTCCTGATGACTCAAACAGGAGTATTTCCTCCAAGTGCAGGGGATTTTTGAACACAAAAATCTGTGTCTCCTAATCAGTTGTGTGTTTCCCTGTGTGTTTTAGGATGTAGATTCAGCCTATTTGGTCAAGGCTGATCTGGAGGATAAAGTCGGAGCTTTGACTGATGAAATAAACTTCCTGCGTAACGCGTATGAGGAGGTAAACAAAGGTCCTTATTCTTCGTGTAATCCTGGATGTGCACACTCTTCCTTTCTGGTTTCCAGTTGTTTCTCGGATAAAGCTACAATTTCCACTTTGTTCATTGTTCTGTTTTATATCATGACTCACTGGAGAGTCAACTTCAAAACACTGTCTGCCTTTGAAATGCTTTTTATGCCAACCTGCGGAAACATTTGTTGTTGTTGATGTTGTTGTCAACTGACTTCTCTAGAGATCTTCATAATAAATTAAATTAATAAAAATAAAACACACTAAATCACCAGAGAGGTTTTCAGACCACTGAAGTATCACTGAAACAGGCCCAGACACGCAGTGTGTTTGTGTGTTA
This sequence comes from Pundamilia nyererei, assembly GCF_000239375.1. Taxonomy (NCBI): domain Eukaryota; kingdom Metazoa; phylum Chordata; class Actinopteri; order Cichliformes; family Cichlidae; genus Pundamilia; species Pundamilia nyererei. The sequence goes on from NW_005187884.1 coordinate 104,531, forward strand.
ACATTGTGATTCCATATGCTGAGCATATTAGCAACACATAAAATATTTTTATCATATTTTTTTCCATGGGGTGGCACAAGTGCAGGAAGATGCATGAGACAATAGTTGATCTTGCGGGTTTTTATACTGACTGCTTCTCTTTGATTTCCCTCAACTTGACCAGGAGCTGCGTGAGCTGCAGGCGAGCATTAAAGATACTTCAGTTGTGGTGCAGATGGACAACAGCCGCAGTCTGAACATGGAGCAGATCGTAGCTGAGGTCAAATCTCAGTATGAGGAGATTGCAGCCCACAGTCGAGAGGAAGCAGAGGCCTGGTACAAGAATAAGGTAAAGGAGAGAAAACAGGATGATCTCTGGACCAAAGGAGCGACGCTAACAACACAAGCGCTTTACAGTCACTTATTTAAGCGGTTGTCAGAGTTCCCCTGCATAAACATATGTCCTGTCACGCTCCAGTTCTAGATTTTGAACTGTACAAGAGTAGCTTTTCCAGGACTCAAAGTAACTGTTTTAGCTCTTCTCCCTTTAAGACAACTTTCTCCTGACTGGCTGCCCCACACAAAGCTTCTGTGTCTGAGATGAAAACATCAGGAGCATTAGCTCACTAACATCCTGCAGAACCGATGGTTGAAAATAGTCTGAAACTAAGTGTTTAGAGCAGTCTGTAGTCCATCCATCCATGTATCCACTTCAAGGTGGAAAGGCGGGGTACACCCAGAGAGGTCATCAGTCTATTGCAGGCTAACACAAAAAAGAGACAATTCACACCTGTGTCTTTGGACTGTGAGGTGATTCCACAGTACCTGGACAGAACCCACACACGCACAGGAAAAACAGGCAAACATCACACAGAAAGGTCCCAGGCATAATCTTCAGTGCTAACACTGCACGCCCACGATTCCCTCCTTTACATGAAATAATTTTCTTTTGCGGTCCTCGTACCATTCACAGCTATTCTATTTGCAGTTTGACCAAATGTCAGTCCAGGCCAGCCAGTTTGGGGACGAGCTTCGCATCGTGAAGGGAGACATCGCCGAGATCAACCGACTGATCAGCCGCCTGCAGAGCGAGATAGAAGCGGTCAAAGCACAGGTACACATGGAAGCAACATTAAACTCAGAAAAATGCATTTCAGGTCCCTCATGGATGATCTCTTGTTCCCTTCCTCTCTTCAGCGTGCCAGTCTAGAGAACCAGCTGGCTGAGGCGGAGGAGCGTGGAGAGCTTGCTGTGAAAGAAGCCAAAGCTCGGATCAGAGACCTGGAGGAAGCTCTGCAGAGATCCAAACAGGATATGGCTCGACAGCTCCGGGAGTATCAGGTGAGTCAGGAGAAGACATGGATGGAAAATATAAACTATAAGTAGAAACAAAGGATAGACAAGAAAACATAGAACATAAGTGAAATGAAATTATGTGAAGTGAAACTGATTCTGTCTTCACCTGCAGGACCTGATGAACTTGAAACTGGCTCTGGACATTGAGATCGCCACCTACAGGAAGCTGCTGGAAGGAGAGGAGGACAGGTGGTTATGGTTATTCCGTTCAGACTCTACCACTGCAGAGAGTTCACCAGAATATACATCCTTCCAATCCAATAAGAATAAATTGCAAGGGGCTTATGTACAATGTTACTTGCATAATCTTATGTTTGCTGACTCTGACTATGTGTAAACTACTTCATAAACCATTTCTTTATTTATG
>NW_005187884.1:106581-109065 GCF_000239375.1 Pundamilia nyererei
TCCCCTCAGAAAACCTCTGAATACAAAGAAAATGCTGCAATAAATAACATTTTTTAATTTGTCGGTGTGCCACAATAATAATAATGCAGTTTAAATCTTAAATTAATAATTAGAAACAGTGGAAACAGACAAGGATCTGATTCCAATGGAAAGGTTTTTTGTATTGCTAACAACTAGTTCCTGTTTGTCTTTATTGTGTGAATGCTGTAAGGTTCAGCTCTTTCTGCTAATGCCAGATAAACCTTTGTGGTGCTCATGACTTTTATACTTTTTGCTGATAAGCCATTTTGCAGCTCTTTGTTTCCCAGATGAAGCGGAGATTTATCATGATTTATTCATCCACCCATTTTCTTCTGCGTATCTAATTCAAGGTCAACGGGGCTATCATACCCCACAGAGCGATAATAGAGACATCAGTGAGAACTACACCAGGATGAAATGAAACAGAATTTAGGTTAATGTTAGGGTAGAGTGCCCTCTATGGGTGGGAATGTGACACCACATGGTTACAGCCCAGGATGGAACAGAAGAGTTAAAGAGTCCACAAAAGTGAAATATAAATAACCTCTTTTTCTTTTCTTTGTTTCTTTTTTGCCTCTGCAGACTTGGACAACAGTCTATCCTCAACATCCAGCCCATCTCCAACTACAGTAAGTGTCAAACACTAAGGCAGTTTAGTGTATGAATATGAATGTTATGACTAAGCCCTTGATGCTCTGGACTGAGAGGTTACATTAATAAAGACAAAGAATTTGTATTTTATGAAATTCTGTTTTACACATCTTCATGTATTTTTCTTCAGGTTTCTCTTCAAGTACTAAAAGCACTAATGGCTACCAAAGTGCCTCCAGCTCTCCTGCCCCGAAGCTGCTGATAAAGACAATTGAGACCAGAGATAACAGCAGATACAGCATTCACTGAGAGCACACTCACTGGTCCGCTGTGATTTCTAAAAGCTGTCTCTAAATGTGTGAGGGGCTCCACGGGACATTTCATTACTTTACTTAGAATAATGGAAACACAAATGATGTAAATGACAAAACCGAGTGGGAGTAGTGCTGGGGTTTGTTGTTAGTTTCTAATACTGTTAAGGATTTAAATGTGTTTAGTTTAGTGTGCTGAGTAGTCTAGCTTTAATCATATGGGGTTTTGATAACCACTGTGGTAGAGTGCTGTGTTATTTACTGTCTAATATCTACTGAGATCATAAGGTCATACGACTATTGGAGTTTAGAGTTTAGGATAGCTGGTTATAAAGAGATTTTTTTTGATGCTACTATAAAGAACATTAACTTTCTTTATCTACAGAAGTAGTTTAGTTTGAGGGGGCTAAGTTACTTTTTCGTTGCTTTTAAAAATAAAGTGATCATAAACAAAAATGTTCGTGAGTTTTTATTCTTTCCTGTTTCTGAAACTTCTGTAAAGGCAAAAAAAAAAAAATTCAAAGTATAACAAACACCATGCTAATCATGCATCACATTTGATTTATTTATATTGATGTCTCTGTCGCGTTGCTACACACAGACTCAGCATTTCAGAGGACCCACAAAAATGTGCTATTTTTATACAGTCAGCCCCATCTTCCCCTTTTTCAATGTAATTAAGCATCACTGTTACAAAAGACCAAACAATATTACAGCATGAGCATGCACTAGCAGTTAAAATGAATATACCCAGAGTTAACAATATACAGTATCTGAAAATACCCGAGCCCCTGCTGAGGTTAGAGGTTTGTCCCATGGCAAAGTAAAACAAACAACTACATACCTTTCAATCCATCCATCAAGCTTCATCCAGTTTAGGGTCGCTACTTCTAGCAGTTAAAAGTTTGATTCAAAGTAATAGAAGGAAGTTCTGCCACAATACGTATTTTAAAAACGCCTGTAGACGTCACTATTTTATTACTACATTCAATTTAATATAAATGTTATCCAACACATTAAAAATGCATAGTTAGAATCACAAAAAAGCCACCCATAAGTCAAAATTTCCGGTTATTACAAGGGCTACGTTTTTGACTGTTTTACAATCTTTCCAATATTTTAAATTGAGGATCCTTTCAGTCCTACATTAAACTTCCGGGGGCGTGGAATGGAACGCAACAACGTTTTCTATTTTCTATTCCGTATTTAATAGTTTTGCTGGTGTTCATTTAAATACCAATAATTAGTGATGGGTCCAGCAGCACTGACCCACCAGCGCATGTATCAAGCTCACAGAGCGAAGCCTGTATCGGTGCGTGTGTCGCTTTAAGAAAAAGTCACGTGATCAATACAGCTGCTGTATCGCTCATTGCCAACGCTCTAAACGGCGTTTAAAATGTACCACATCTGCATCTGTCAACGGAATGAGTCGCCACCAAAAAACAAAAACAAAATTACTCTCGCAAAGAAACAGATAATACATATCTCTCCATAAAAAATGGAGCCCAAAAGAAAAAGAAAAGTTTCTGCTGTGTGGGATCATTTCGATCTTTTAACTGCA
>NW_005187884.1:109730-112271 GCF_000239375.1 Pundamilia nyererei
ATAAACTCTGAGTCAAATACATTTAAATGGGTAATGTTACATTCACAATACCTTCATTTTAATTTTCACTTAATGTCATTCACAATATATTTTAAAGATGTCTACAATATTTGCAATGTAAAAAATATAAAATGATTCCATGGAAAGTACAATACCTTACAGTGTATACAAGTATGACTAGGTCATTGAATCAGTGCCTGTTGTGAGTCTCAAGTAAGTTGCCTGCAATGATACTTAAAGTCCAGCAGGTGACAGTATGGAGCAAAACAGCAACACTGTGTCGGCACAGTATCGATACAGTTTGGGGAATGTGCTGAAACGCTTCACGAGGCCTCATCTACCCATCACTACCAATAATCAAAATTTAAAATAAATTAACTGAACATTAATTTGCTGAAAGCAAAGAGCCAGAGCGTCTGCTGAGCACGAGCTTTCAGCTTGTGGCAGGGGGTTGGGCGAACAGCTCAGGACCGACGCTCCCCTCGCCTCTGATTGGTCCGGGTCGTGAAGTTTTCGCGCCAACGCGCTGCATTGTGGGGGACTGATAACGGAAGTTGTTGTGTCCTGAACAAGTTGGTGGGCTGTGTTGTTTGGCAGTGGGAAAGAGGGGCGCTGTGTTTTGGTTTTTAGATTTGAACTCAGGTTGAAATTATACCTGTCGCGGATGCGGGGCGAAGAGTCTTCGGATTCGGAGTCGAGCAGGATGGAGGAGAGCTCGGTGCGGAGGAGTTTGGAGACGTTGTGTCAGGAGCTGAACATGGACGAACAAACGGCCACAGAAGCTATGGACAACTTTACTGCCATATGGAATACATATACTCTGGAGGTGAATAATGTCCTCTAAATAGTCAGTAGCTGTTTAATGAGTCAGACTCCTGCTAAGCTCATTACTGTAGATTAATTTTCATGTGTAGTGAATGCTAGACCCGGACACGAATACAGCAGTTAAAGGGCTCTGTTTTTACTTTCCACGCTGGAGTCGCACCGGTTAGTCGATCGCCACTGTTTATGAACTAATTATATTGCCAGTAAAATGATCGTGCTGATTTATTCCTGTGTCAGAGTCACCCCTGGTTTCAGCCTCTGTAATGCAAAAATACTTAATGTCCAAGGGAAGCTTTAGTGCTACAGCAGGTATCAGCTGATCAAGCTAAATATATACAATAAAATAAACTAAAAATAGATGAGAGACTAAAGACAGCGTATATAGATTTATTTGGCATTTATTTTGTTGAGCTGTTGTTGTCATATGTTGTTTATTGTTTGGGTTGCTGTGATGGCGTGAGTTTCTGATAAAGTAGACACTAGAGTAATCATAATGTTTTATTTATTGAATGTAACTACTGTCCAGAACCACAGTCTTCGCTCATATCAGGGTTTGGACTGAATAACAAAAAGGGGGAAACGTATTGTTACCACTGACCTTGGTCATGAATTTTAAAGACGCTTGACTTGATTATGTCAAGCCTGTTCTTGTATACTAGTGTGGGTGGGTAAAGCTGTGCAGTAATTTAAAGAGTGCTTGTGGTATAGGGATGCACCACTGATGAAATTTTAGATTTTTTTTTATTCACTTAAATGTATAAAATTCATGGCAATGTTGTTTATTGAAAAATAAAATGAAAAACAATAAATGGGAATTATTTGAAACCGTGAGTCATGCATAGATGGCCTACTCTGTGTAACTACTCCATGCTCTTAAACTTTATTTCATTATTGTGTTCATTTCCTGTTTTCATGCTTGTCTTATTTGTTCTGTAAAGTGTCCTTGAGTGTTTTGAAAGGTGCTTTTAAATAAAATTTATTATTATTATTATTAAAACTTAAGTAGAATCCAAAAATTAAAACATGGATAAAAGCAGGAAAGGATATTTTTAAAAAACACAGACACACTCTTATAAGTATAATGTTGATTCCTAATTCATATTTCTGAAGCTGTAACAGCAAAATGTTTTCTGATCAGTTTGATGTTTCTTGACTAAAAAGATGAATATGATTGTGCATCACGCAGCTGTTTGATCACAAAGCTTTCTGTTTATGTTATGTATCAAAGACAGATGTGTAAATGTTGTGTTGCTGTTTCTCTGCAGGGAGATGTTGTACACTGGCTGGCATGTTCGCTGTATTCAGCCTGCAGGAAGGGGTCCACTCCCACAGTGGGCAAAGGGCTGATGGAGGGAAACTGTGTCTCGCTGACCAGGATTCTTCGCTCCTCGAAACTCAGGTGAATCTGTCAGCTCTGCGCGACCTGACTGTGCAGTTTAAGAAAAATGTAGCAACTGATAAAGCAGTGAAAACATCAGTGTGCCGAATAAATTATGAGGTGGTAACTTACCTGGTTTTAGATGACTGATGGTGAAGAAAAGACTCAGATTCAGTGTCTTCTTTACAGATAACACAGAAAGTGAAAGATTTTTCTGTATTACCTGTAGAAAAATTTGACCATAAACAATGAATATTTACAAACTGAAATCCTTTAAAAACAACATTTCCAGTTAAGTTTTAATGGGAGCCTATCCTCCATTGTTTTGTGTTTGAACA
>NW_005187884.1:113166-117985 GCF_000239375.1 Pundamilia nyererei
TCAGTCTGGAAACGCAGACATTTTATTCTCGTTGTCACATTTAGTCAATACACACAGCATGACCGTGTCCTCTCTCTGGGTCTGCAGGCGGCTGCCCTGTCACATCAGTGATGTGTTCAAGTTCTGCTGGACTCTGTTTGTCTACACTAAAGGTACCCACAACTAAGCTTGAAAGGACACTTTACATTTTCGAATAACTGATTTCACAAATAATTATGTGCTAAATTTTTTTTCTCCGTTTTAGTTTCTTTAAATACAGCTACTAAAATAATTATTATTCATTACAGCCGTGATATATGATGTAACTGTGTGTTTCTGTTTGTGAAGGGAACTTCCGTATGATTGGGGATGACCTGGTGAACTCGTACCACCTGCTTCTCTGCTGTCTGGACTTGGTGTTTGGAAATGCTCTGCTCTGTGCCAACAGGAAAGACCTCATCAACCCGACGTTCAGAGGTGGGGGACCTGTGTGGTTGTCTCAAAGCGTTTTTAGACTAATTGCAAGACCGATTTTTAAAACTTTCAGTTATGTGTTATCTTTTCCAGAATGCATTCCCAGAAAGCTCTACATTGAATTACTCCTGAGGTTTTTGTTTCCTAAACAGCTGATCATTGTTTACACTTTTACAGCTGTGATCAGAAATGTTACATCAGGGCGATTAATCACAACATGACAAATTCCTTTTATATGATCAGTGTTTTACGTTTGTACAGTGAGACACTGATTAGCTTCTCGGGAAATTCAGTTTGGGGAATAAACTCTGAGCAGCTGAGGATCACAAAATCTAAAATCAGGTTTTATCAAGCAGAAAACGTAATCTTAGGATCGAGTAGCTCAGAGTTTTCACTAAACCTGCTTTTTGGAACAGGCTGTTGTTGCTCCAGTACCCTCACAGTACATTGGTTCATTTGTGTGTCTGTGTGCAGGTCTGCCTGCTGCGTACCGTGCTGATGGACATATTTCCTCTGATGAGCCTCCTCCATGTGTGTTGGAGAGATTGTGCGAGCTCCACGACGGGCTGGTGGTGGAGGCGAAAGGCATCAAGCAGCACTACTTCAAACCTTACATACAGAAGCTGTTTCAGAAACAGGTGCATTCGATTTATCCTAAACATATGCATACATGTGTTTAATCATTACAGTTCTTTTCCAGCTTTTTTCATTATTTATTTTTTTATTTTTTTCAAGCAGTAATTTTGTTTCCCTCCAATCTGCTGCTACCTCACATTTCTCACCAATCAGATCCTGAAAGGTCACGATGAGCTTTTGACTGAACTCTTGGATCCTCAGAACTTCATCGATAACAAGTGAGCAACAAGAGAACAGAAAACAGCTTGTGCTCTTCCCTCTTCTTTCTGTTTTAGAAATGTAGATCCATTTGTGTGTGTTTGCAGTAAAGCCATAAACAGGGAGTATGAGGAGTATGTGCTGACGGTGGGAGACTTCGATGAGCGAGTGTTTCTGGGAGCCGATGCCGACGAGGAGATCGGAACTCCAAGGAAGATCGTTCAGGAGCCACCTGCCAGCCAACAGCTGCAGCAACACGTGGAGAAGGTAAACACACACACACACACCATTAACAACACACACTGAAGGTATAGTCACCAACAAAAGATTTGAAACACCTGCCAGAAAATACCAGGTCACCAGTAAATCAAACAAAAGACTGAGAAGAAAAAGTGATTTTCGATTTAAATAATCGAGGTTTTCATAATAAAGTGCGAGGTGAATGCAAAATCCATTTGATAAAGTTTGTATTAAAGCAACAATTATTGACCAATGTTAGTAAATTAGTAAGAAAATAAAAGAAATAACAGGAAAACCATTGCTTTTACTTTTAATGTAGTTTAAATAAATAATAAATGAACTATTTTGTCTTTAAGGACGGATTTAAAAGCAGCCAATAAAAGAGTAGATCTGATATGAAGCAGCAATCTAAAGCTCAACTACAAAAAGTGTAAAAAGTGTGATCCTTCTTTGATTCAAACCTGGATCAGCGAACTCAATAAAAAGTCACAGAGATGGAAAAAAAACATTGTGGTGTTACTTCAAGGAAATTTACTCTCTCCCTCTCTCTATGCAGTCTGCCTCTCTCGCCCCCTCCACCCCTCTGACCGGACGAGTGTACCTGAAGGAGAAGGACCTGCTCGTCACTCCCGTCTCCTCGGCGACACAGAGTGTCAGCAGGCTGCAGAGCATGGTGGCTGGTTTAAGGACGGCCCCCAGTGACCATCTGATGCAGATCTTCAAGTCAGTCTTTTTTTTTTTTTTTTTTTTTTTGTCTTTGCAGAACTACAGCACCAGTGAAAGGGTGTCCAAACTTCAGACTCGTACTGTACTGTACTTATCTTGAGCATGAAAATAGTGAAAGGAATATATTTAAATTAGAGGAGAAAGACTGTATACTGTAGATTTAACAGTGTGGGTAAAGAGTAGAGGAAAAAGGAGAAAAAGTGATTCAATCATGATCATTAGTCTGTGATTTTATGAGTAAAATTGTTTGACTCAGTCATTTTTAGTTTTTCTGTCAGGGTGTTTTGAGCAGGACTCTTTGATCCCCACCTCCTCTTGTCTGTAGAGTCTTTGAACCTTGTGGTGGGAGGGGTCAGAGCAATGTGGGGCATGTGCATGTAGTAGGAGTTTCTTAAATTGTTTATGAAATGCTACCATATGTAAGTTTCACCAGCATCCTGTTCCTACTCTACCATTTTGGACTCCAGTTGCTAGCTAATGAACTCAGTGTAGCAGGAAATGAACGGTTTGTTTTGGTGTGATTGTGCTAGTAGGATTAGGATATCTGTTATCAGCTGCAGTGTAAGACACTGAAGCTGCGGTCCATTGTACTACACAATGAAAAGTGTCATTACTCAGCTGAATGATACTGTAGATCACTACAACATCACCCTGATTAGCCTGCTGGTAGGGAAATGTAAGATGAGAAAATCCTCATCTTGAAAAGCTTGAATTCTCAGACAGATTTAAAAAAATGCTAATATTTATTATTGTTATTGTTATTATTATTATTAGTAGTAGTAGTAATATTATTATTAAGTATTTAATATTTAGTGGTAATTCATGTATCATTTAAGAGAAGTAAAAAAAACAATAAGAGTTTGAATATTAGTTAAATGGACTGTAAGCATTCAGTTACCATGGATCTATTTTCATATATTTCTGAATCAATAAAAATCCTCTGAACATTTCTTTTGAGTCACAGTTACATCCTCCAGTAGATGAAAGCACGAGACATAACCAAGAATAACACAAGAGTTTACAGAAACAAATGTTTCATAAGACGCATGATCCTGAAACCAGTATCACTCAGTCCCTTTGTGGTGTTTTCTATACTCAGTAATGTAAAAACATTTGTTTTGCCTTTGTTCTTATTGAAGGTCCTGCTCCAGAGACCCCACAGAGTCCATACTGACCCGAGTGAAGACACTGGGACAAACCTTCAAAGAACATTACACCAACGACTCGGAGGACACGCCTGGCTCTCATATAGGTAGAACACAGACGGTGGTTTGAGGAGAGGTGTCTTCAGTTTTTAACAGACGAGAGGTTTTTGGTGATGACTAATGGAATCTCGCTGTTGTGCACTTTTCTACTCCGATCACTGAATCATTTTTCTGCAGTATGAATTAAAATAGTATTAATTAAACTATGCTGGCTGTCAGACTCACCAAAATCCCTGTAAAGCATAAATGCATGTGTGTCTTTTGTTCCAGACTTTGCAGAGAACCGTCTAAAGCTGGCTGAGATCCTCTACTACAAGATCCTGGAGAACGTCATGGTCCAGGAGACCAGACGGCTGCCTGGCAGAGACATGAGCGTAAGCAGCAGTCAGAGCGTGTTTCATACAATAATGAGCCACTCGCACACCACAAGTCATTTTTACTATCCTACCTCAACGTAGATTGTTCTCCACACAACACTGACATCATTCCTCATCTGATGAGGCCTGTATGTATCTCTATCTCTAATTATACCTGTGGGTATAATTAAATATAAATTTATGTTGCATAGTAGCATCAGACTCAGTGTTTCTCACTCATATGTCAGTCACAAAAACGATTATGCAGTTGTCAACTACTGGATGAGATGCACGGATCGAAGACGCAGCTAATTTATATCGAGCACCCCCAAAACCCGGGCAGCAAGCCAGACTGTAGTGAAAACACAGAAGAATGCTAACACAGATGTCTGTAGAGTCTCTGGCTCAAGTTTAAAGGTGTGTTTGTGTTGTCAGGTTTTGCTGGAGCAGGATATCTTCCACTGTTCCCTGATGGCGTGCTGTCTGGAGGTGGTGCTGTTCGCCTACAGCTCCCAGAGGACCTTTCCTTGGATCATCAGTGTCTTCAAACAGGTTCCTTTCTACTTCTTTAAGGTAATAGACGCTTAGAGCACACGCGCACACACACACACACAACCGTTGCTGAATAAAGGGTTAAAAAAAAATATCTAGACCACTAAAATCAATTTCCATCTGTGTTGCATCTGCTTAAAGTCATTAAACCAGATGCAGTACAGATGTTTAAATGAACAGCTCCTGTTTCCGGATTGATGAGTAAATAAAACTTGTCCTCTCCCCAAGCAGTTTGGGGTTTTTCACCACTCTGGATTGATTTAGTGTGTTTGTGTGCACAGGTGATCGAGGTGTTTATCCGCTCCGAGGAGGGCCTGTCCAGAGACATGGTGAAACATCTGAACTCCATCGAGGAGCAGGTTCTGGAGTGCAGGGCGTGGACCACAGACTCTGCCCTGTGGAGCGCCTTGCAGGCTGCAGGGAACAAGGTTCCCACAGTGGAGGAGGTCAGAG
>NW_005187884.1:118329-137137 GCF_000239375.1 Pundamilia nyererei
GGGGGAAATGTTACTTTTTCTGTAACTGTCAACTTTCAAGTTGAAAAAACATTTACCATTCATATCATCCACAAATATGAATTTGTCTGAATCACAATATGAAATTTCTCTTCTTTTTTTTTATCTGAAGGTGTTAGATAATACAGTATTAGATAAGAGCATATCAGATTCAGGAAGTTGGGAGTGCACAGTGCAGTTGAAACGCATAACTAACAGGTGGGCGGGGCTTGTGTGTCACTCTAATTGATATGAAGAGCCAAGAGTAGGAAAGAAAAACATGTAAAACTCTGTTTAGAGAAGTCTTCAATAAACACATAATCTCATCTCTTTCTGCAGGTGAATTTTTCCTCCAGTCTTGACACAGGTTCTGCTTCTGGATCTTGTTCTGTCAGTGGAGGGCAGTCCCACCTGCCCATGGTGGCCCTCTCACCCATCATCCATCCCCGCATCAGGGAGTTCCGGTCCGGCCTGGGCAGCGCCCGTAAAGGTGGGTTTCTAAGCCGGGCGGGTCTTCAGGTTGTTTTTGTAACTTAATGTTAAATTTTTTGTTTTCTCTTCACCTCTTCCAGATGTGCCTCCCTCTCCACTGTCCGTACATGACAGGTACAGCTCTCCTGCAGCTGGCAGCGCGAAACGGCGTCTCTTCGGTGACGACCCACCAGCTCCGTCACCAGGCCTGAACGCCGGCTTAAGCCCAATGTCCTCTCCAGCAAAGAGGCTGACCTTTGGCACAAGCAGCACCCTGAAGATCGCAGGACAGGGGACACAAACCACCGTCCTGACTATCCCACTGCCAGGTGCTTACACCTTACACCGTTCCTGTTTCACTGTTGTCATGGTTGCATCATCAGCCAAAACAGGATAAAATTACATATTTTTTATTTCTTTCTTTTTTTTAAACCTCCCTGGCACTGAATAAGCTGAACTGCCACCAAAAACAGAGACTTGGAGCACTCGCATTTGCATTTCTTTACACAGAGTATTCAGGCTCCATACAGAAGAAGGTCAAACCCTCAAACTGAGACAGTGTTAGTACCTTGCTCTGATGCTGGACATGGATTTAAGCCTCTATCCCTGACATGCTGATAGTTTTCTTTGCTAAAATAAGTCCACATAAACGTTCAGGCAGTTGGTTTTTCCTGCTAAACATCTGTTTGTGGGAATATCTGCAGGTACAAATAACACTGACCGCACCATCACGCTGATCCCGGTTCAGCCGTGTGATTCTTCTGCTCCCATCACGGCTCAGTTCCTGCTGACCGCCTCCCCGAGCCGGCCCACCGCCGTTGCCGCGACCTCTGATACCCAAGCAGGAAATGGACGACCGAGACGCACAGGATCACTCGCTCTCTTCTTCAGGAAGGTACGGACTGTGAAAGGAGTGTGACATTTTACGACAGGCTGGTTTCATAAAAATCTCTAGTTCTAAATTTAAGAATTTAGAATTTGATATTTTTATGTTTCTATAACCTGATCACTCTACTCTTTTTGTCTGGGAAAGAAACGCGTTAATAAATAAACCTTAAAATGTGCAGAACATAATACAGGTTCCAGTTTAGATGATAAACATCCCACTAGAGCTACAACCAACAATTCAGATTTAATCTCTTGACTTCTTTTTCCTCCTTCCCGCTCAAAAAAAAAAAAAAAAAAGAGCCCTTTTTTATTTGTATTTTTGTTCACATAAAATGTCTCTTTCAGATCTTTGATCAGAACTTTGTATGTCATGCATTACACTGGTGGTTAGAGTAATACAGTTTCATTCTCTCTGAATATGAAAATAAGTAAGAACTAAATACTTTTCAGTTTTAAGATGTTTACTCGAGTAACATGAGCTGCATTAGCCACTGCCCTCCATACATTTATCTTTGACATTTTATTTTTCTACTTGTACAGCAGCTGGAAATGATGAATTATGAAATTGGCAGGACACATAAATCTCGTCCCTCTGCCCTTGCAGGTGTATCACCTGGCTAGCGTACGTCTGAGGGATTTGTGTGTGAAGCTGGACATCTCGTCCGATCTGCGAGGGAAAATCTGGACTTGTTTCGAGCACTCTCTGGTCCACTATACCAATCTGATGAAGGACCGGCACCTCGACCAGCTGCTGCTGTGCAGCATTTACATCATTTCCAAAGTGAGAACCCGGAGAAAAGCTTCACATTTAATTAAGAAGAACGTATGGCAGCTGTTTTTAAACCACCTGAGGCTGCTGCACTGGCTTGCTGGGAAATGTCTTTCTGGCATTTTAACACTGTTTTCTAATTTCTCAATCATGATTTTTCTCCTCGGAGGGAAATGTGTTTCTGACAGCTGCTGTGACCAGCGACCTGTGCAGGAAAGCCAGGCTGAGTCAGCCAGAGAAAAGCAGACAGTTTATTCACAACATTTTATCCTTTAGCTATCTTAGCTGTCAGTATAGTTTCTCCGATGGAGAATACATTTAATACATGCAGGCTGTTACTAACCTTGCAAATGAAGCCCAGCTGAAAGTTTGAGCAGCATCAACTGTGTCACATCATCGCAGTAGTGTGTATGCATCCTGTTCATTTGTTCTTTTTATAATTGAGCCCAAGTTTCTTTTCCACTGCTGGAAATTCAACTACTAGAACAAAAGAAACATGTGCTTGTAGCAGAGGTAAGGATACCTGAGTTTCTCCAGAACAACTTACCAGAAGGATCAGGGCGTCTAGTTTAAGAAATCAATTTTGTTTGTACATCTCTTGACTCCTCCCTTCCTTCCTTCCTTCCTTCCTTCCTTCCTTCCTTGTAGATCACCAAAGACACTCACACCTTCCAGGACATCATGAAATGTTACCGCAGCCAGCCGCAGGCCAACAGCCACGTGAGAAACCCCTTTAACACAAGCTAATTACCGATTCTCTTAATCAGTAATGTTATGTTTGTAGAGGCTCCACTCTTACACTCTGTGTTTATACATGTAGGTGTACCGCAGCGTCTTACTGCGTCGCACTCCCAGAGAGCAGGTGGCTGATGAAAACATGGAGGTGGATCCTGTTTCGGGTGGAGAATGTAAGCTCTCACAGACATATGTTTCTTAATGACTTGCTTTAATGTAGCATCAAAGCAGCAGTGTTTATTGGCAGCCGTATTTCATGAACATTTCTAATCAGTTGTTGCATTTAAAAACTGGCAGCATCTTCTGCGCAGCAGTTTGATATCTGAATTTAACCTTTTAAGATGTTTGAGGTTAGTCAGGGATTCTCTCTTTATTATTTATTTATGTATTTGTACACGCTGAAAGCTTCAGGTAAACTTGTGACTTTTTACAGATGGCGCTCTGATGGCTGACACATTATCCATCTTTTTTTATGCTTTTCATCAGACATATAGTCTATAGTGTTATCTTCAGGGGAATAAAAAATATACATGTATTAGCTGAGAACATCCATCTGTGTGTATTCTACCACCTCCATCTGCCCCAGCAGCCGACACTCATGCTGTACAAACATAAAATACTTAAACTGCAGTAGATAAATCTGACTAAGACCTGGAAACGTCTCAGATTCTCAAACTGTCTCAACTGAGCTCCTCCTTCCAGACACCGTCCATAGGAAGTGCACTGGTCACTGCCCACAGCTGAAGCTCTCTGGCTTCACTCTCCCCTCACTCATGCACAACACCCAGCTAGACTTCATCTCCTCTACCTAAAGCACCTACTCCTTCCTCCCCACCTGGATCAGGCAGTTCCCCCTTTTCCAGCTGAGAACCTACAGCCTTAGATTAACTGAGAGAAATGCTAATTAGCTTTAACATTATTTCAGTTATGGTCCCATATTAGGACTCATCAGAGGGGATTTAACCAGTCTAATTCTGGGGCACGAGTGCTTTGAAAATATGCACGAAAACGTCCCAATAAAGAAAGAAATAGAGAAACGACAAACTTGTTTTAATACATGAGGAAAAACACGACATCGAGTATGATCAGACCGAAGGAGGAGATACTAGAGCTTGTGTTTTTACCCAAAGTAAAAAATTGATTCAACCCACTATTTAGTTATATGACAGGAAGAGGAAACAGTGGAGGGAAATTAACGATGTAGTTAGGTGATAGAAAAGCAGGACTTTAAGCAGCTGGCTGAAAAGCTGATGATATGAGGAAGGAAAAAGTGGAGCTCGATATTTGATAAATTACTCAAAACCGTTAATTTGCTTTTCTCTTCAGCTGCAGAGAAAACCAATCAGCACTCGGGAAACTTAAACTGCAGCCAATCAGGAGGGGAGGAGGAGCGTGGTGACCTCATCCAGTTTTACAACACTGTGTACGTCCTGAAGATGAAGAGCTTTGCTCTGCGATACGCCACCAGCGATAACCGGGTACGCTCCTGCCGTTACCTGTCTCCAAGGTAACGAGATTATTGCGTGGGTGAATGTTTGTTCTTGTTTGACGTGGCTGTGTCGGTTCCTCCAGGCGGACGCTCCTCCTCTCTCTCCGTTTCCGTCGGTCCGGGCTCAGCCTCTGTCTCCTCGCCGGATCTCTCAGAGACACTCGCTCTACGTCTCCCCTCACAAGAACTCAGCAGGCTGTCTCACGCCGAACTCCTACACCTACAGGATAAACAGCAGCCCGTCTAAGGCAAGAACACACTGTCACTCACACACATGGCGCCAAAGAGTCTCTGTAACAGGACCGAGCTGTATCTGCGATAAAACACAATGTGCCGTTAGTTCTATAAGGTTGTAAAGGACGGCACATCCATCGAAGACTCTGAGTCAAATGGATGAAACAGTTCTGTGCTTCATAGCTGTTGTATCACTCGTCCTGATTGGGACACAGAAATGTGTTGTTTTACACTTTTCTCTGAAGTGTCTGTTGTTCAGTGTTGTTTAACTTCCCAAAACTTTTTAGTCATCTTTTTCGATTCACATTGTAGTGATGATTATATGCAGGCGCTTCTAATATTCTTGTGAATTTATAGTTGGGGGTCTCTCCCCTTTCACAATAAGTGCCCAGAAGCATTTCAAAGATGGCTGCAGAGTGGTGGGATTTGCTTCTAAAAGACTGTATTTAACCGTTTCAGCCGAGTAAGGTCCTGTAACTCCTAAACTTTCTGTTGATAATTTTAGTCTCATTTAAATCTTGGTCCTTGGTCTCATCAGTGTAATCAGTCATCATCTAGAACAAAGTCTTAAAAAGTGTTAATGGTCTGTAGAAACAGCCTCACAGTTTATTAAAAAAGTGTTTTAAACACTGCTCAGGACACATGAAAGGTTTTGTACTAGTTTGTTGTCGTTATCAATAGCTGTTTGTGTGTTGGGAGGGTGTTAAGAGCTCTGATGTACAGCTGGGACATAAACCCAGATTTACAAAAATCCTTCCAGGAAAATATCCTCTACAGATTAGATTTAAAAAGAAAAAACATTTATCATTCATATCAAACACAAATATGAATTTGTCTGAATCACACCATGAAATTTCTCTTTTTTTTTTTTTTTATAATCTGAAAGTGTTAGATAATACAGTATTAGATACGAGCATATCAGATTCAGGAAGTTGGGAGTGCACAGTGCAGTTAAAACTCATAACTAACAATAATACACTATAGAAATAAAATGGAAGCAATGCTTCAGTGTGTCCTTTCCTCTCTGCAGGAGCTGTCAGACATCAACCGGATGATCCGGCAGGGCTGCGTGAGCAGGAAGAGAGCCTTCAACATGGAGGGGGACGTCATGATGTCGTCGGCATGCGACTCCCCGAGTAAGAGGGCGTGTCCGGAGAACGGCAGCAGCCCAGATGTGCTACTGAAGCGCCTCCAGGATGTCGTGTCGGAGCGGCAGAGTCACTGATGGGCCGACAGAGGGACAGAAACTCAAACCTGAAACTGCCAGGAAAGTAATGAAGCATTAAGATTAACGGCTCCTCAGGTTCAAAAAGAAAAATCCAGCGACACACAGAGACGTGTTTGATTTCAGGAAACGTAAAGCTAAGGTGCCTGTTTTATGTCTCACATTTGATTTTAATCCAAGGGCACAAGACACCGAACGCACAGCGATATTGATGCTTTTCTTGTTTTATCCACAGCAAGTTGTAGTTCTGCTTCCTGTCTGTCGATCACATTGTTTGATCCACATCACGAAACAAAACTCACACGAGGCGAAACGCTCACTGAGAGTTGCGTTACGTCTTTGCACAGAGGTGCTTGTTATATTCGTGTTCAATCCTCGGTGTGACTCACGTTCAGTTCCTTTCAGTTTTAATCCCGCCCCTTTAATTTAATCAACCAATCCGCTTGAATCAGAGGTCCCGTTTTTGATCTTTGAGCTTTTAATTGTTCAGTTGCCTCCACTCAGACTTACTGCCAGTTTGTCCTAGTGGCCACCTGTGGTATTGCACCTGAAATTCCACAGGGAAAGGGTTTTTGCTTTCCCGCAAACCTCTGGGGGGGGGGAGATGTGTAATGAGGTCGGTTTTAATTGTTCTGGTTTTAAATTTTGTTGATGGAGGGATTAATGTTTCTAAAATCGCTCCTAGCAGCTGAAAAATCTGTGTGTGCTTAGATACATGTAGATCCCAAATCGGGGCTTACATCCCTGCTGCCGCCGTCTTATTCAGGAGGTCTGACTGACTTTGGATCACATTATTATACTAAACAGCAAAGTTGTTTTTCAGCTCTGTGGTGTTCCAAAGAAACAGATGCTAAATCAAAGCACCAATTATATATATTTCTTTTTTTTTTTAAACAGATTTTACTGTTTGAGAAACATGTTTGATTAGATAACAATAAGTAATCCTTCCTCTAATCTGACTTTTTGTTTAAATCAATGTCCTGGCATTATAATAAGCTAATGTTGGCTTATGTCAGGAAGGATAAACACCTTTTATACTACTATTATGAAAGCTGTGCTACAAGTCTTATTATGACATATAAAGGATGTTAACTGGCTCGTCAGCTGTGGTCATCCTAAATTACCCGGTCGAGCGTTAAAAAGTTAAATATGTAGCTGGATTGTGGCTATATAAATATGTTAACCTGCACTGCGTTGTTCACATAACTGCTGATTTGTGTGCAGATTGCTAAAAGATAAAGTCAGAAGACTATCGTGGACTCCAGCTCTTCAGACTGAATCCCTCGTCTGCAACTTTCATGTAAAGTACTTGACAGGAAGATAAACTGGATTCAATGATGGAGAAGTCCCACTTTTATATTTAACATCAAAACAGAGCTGAAAATAATCAGCTATGATTCAAAAATTTGGTAAACCTATTCAAGCGTTTGTAACTGCTTGAAAATCAGTTGAAATTTCAGCAAATTCTGATGATTTTTAATTATGCATAGGCCTCTTCCTTCACAGACGTAAAGCATTAGAAGCCCAGAGCCTCCTGAACAATATGGCGGCCTTGTTCTTGCATTGCTTCACTCAGTAACAGCGATCGGTGTAGCGTCTGTGTCAATGGACTCTGTAAGCCAAGCGGTAACTTGTCATTCTCAGGCGAGCGTGACACATCTCCATGGAGTCGTTCACAGTCGCAGTCCCACCTAAAAACAAACTGTGGACTCTGCCTGTAAACTGAGCCTGGTGGTGATCATCTCATTTATTACAGTCGCCAGCTGAGCATCACATGCAGCCAGCTTGATGACATGTCTGGGGTCAGACGTTGGTCTTTAAGCAGCTGTAGTAGCAGACTTTGTTTTTCAGTGTGGCGACAGCTGTTTGCGTGTTTGTGACTCAGCACTTTAAAACTCTCTTTCATACTGCAGGAATTACCTTTCTTTGTTTTAACAGACTCAAAGAATATTTGATATTTGGAGTATCTAATCATCCACACCTCTCATACATGATTTCCAAAACAAACAAAAAATAAACACCTTCTCTTCTTTCAGAGAAATCTGATGTGAACACTTTTTGATTCAGAGAGCCTTTATACATGAGTTTTCAGGGTCAGACCTCTCAGCCTGTCTGTGTTGGTGCCTTTTTTGTACATATGCAAATAAATAACAGTATTAAGGAAAATAAGTGGAGAAAAGGAAACGCAGAAGTATCTGAACCTTTTTCAGATGTCTGAAATAGTTGAACGTCTAAACCGTGTATCGTTTCCTTGAGATGATGTCTTTCACTACACTTCCTGCAGATGTCTCCTCTTTGTTTGGAGACTTGATTTCTGTGGAGAAAACGTCTTTTATTAGTTTTAATGTTTCTTTTTATTTTGTGGTTTGAACCATGTTGTGCTGTAATTACAGGTGTTCTGCTCGGCTAAAGCAGCATTTTTGTACGCAGGTGTGTAGTATCTACACTCGATTTTATTCTATGATGTGTTAGAAATCAGTCTCTCAGCTTCTACCTGCCGTGGCTTTCTCATAATTGCTAAAAAAGTTTTGTAAAATAAACATTTAAAAGGTGTTGAGTTGTTTTATGGAAGGCCTTAAAAACACTGATCGATGGGCGTCGCCCGTCAACTTCAGTGATATTTGTATTTTCTACAAATAGTCAAGTTTTGTATAATAAAACTCTTCATTGTGAAATTTAGCTTTCATGTGTCCCCCTTATTTCATTTTTTTAATTTTCTTTGGTGAAAATATTTTTAAAAATAATTTAAAAGTGAATTCTTGACTTTTCACATCACTTGGGGGGGGGGGGTGATCAGTACCATGAAGGTCCTGGGTGAGTGGCCACCGGGCTGCTGAGGCCTTTCTGGGTGGAGTCTCCCTGCACCGCCGTGGTTTTTCTCCGGCTTCTCCCACAGTCCAGACCTGATGTTAGGTTAACTGGCCCGAGGACAGCTGGGATAGGCTCCAGCCTTCCTGTGACCCTAAATTGAATGAGTAGAAGAAGAGGGATGGATGACTGGATAATGTAAGTCGAGGCTCCTGAAAACCACTAAATGGCCCTTGTGGTGAGGTTCCACTGGTCAGGAAGTGACCACACTTCAACTGTTATTTGGTAGATTCAGTTTTATTCTGTAACTCAAGACATCACTTGTTCACTTTTTCTGTTTTCATATATTCATTGTGATTTTCTGATGATTTGCTGAGATGCACCGTATTTTTCTTCTTTGTCCTCCGGGCTCGCATGCTGAGACAATGTCTGACATTTTGATCGGCTCTAAAGTGAACACCGCAGGCCGGGCACTTTAGGTAAAAGCCAGACTTTACAAATGCCAGTGAAAGCAGAGAAGACTGTCGTCACAGGTTAAGTGCTGGCTGCCCACTCTTTTCTGAACAGGGAAAATTTTGAGTCGACACCAAACCGCACGCTGTGCAGATTTCAGCAGAGATCGAAGAAACTACTGCAAAGAAAAGGAAAGACGGGGGAGAATGTAGTTCTTATGGAGTGAAGCTGGCGGGGGTCTTTTTTTGGGCAGAGGAGAATATAACAACGTGACTCACTTTGAGTGTCAGAGGGGAAAAAAAGTGTATATATTTCCATGAGATGAACCAGTTCAAAGGATGGCTACCAAACAGAAAAGCAGATGAAATAGCCGTTCAGGCTCTTGTTCTTGAGGTTAACAGTGCTTTGCGCTTTGTTTTTAATTCCATTTATGGTGGTTTCTCTTTGACAGACCTTGACAATCATAAATCTATCATCTCTTCAAATTCCTGACTGGGTTAAATGTTGCCACGTTTGTTTTCGTTTGCAAATATTTTGCTAAACTCTTTGAATAAGAGATAAAAGTCTGCGCTTCAATCACATCTTAATCGTTTCATTTAAAATCCACCGTGATTGTGTACAGACGCGAAACTACAAAGACTGTGACTGGATCTCTTTGGCTGTGCCTTGAAATTCTGACAAAGGGCAGCTTTGTATTAAAGTTACTCTAATGGTATTCAGAGAAAACTCAAACACTGTGAGGAAAAGAAGAAAATCTTAATTCTCCTCATCCTCATGAATGCAATCGTTTTTATCCTGTTAAACTGAACACAAAGACCTGATCTAAAATTAGCCCGGCTCAGTATTTAGGCCACCTCTGTGAAGCTGCCTGAGAGTCATCCTCTCTGTGGTTTGTCTGTGCAGCGTCTCTGACGGGCCACACGTCCCCCCACCTTACGTCTCCACAAGGTGAGTGCTGATAATTTGCCCGAGGCTGCAGTGAAATGCATCCCGGTCGTCGTGACATGAGATTATTCACCGTCTCACACCCTGCCGGCTCTTTGTTCATGGATGACTTCACACCAGCAGCCAGTGTTTCTTCACTGAGACCGAGCAGGAGGCTCAGAATCTGTTAGAGGAAACCTGTGATGTTTAACATTTTACCTGCCACTGCTGTTCCTTTATGAGGTTCTTTTCACAGTCATGACGCCCTGATCTAAATCACCGCTGTAGGTTCACTTCCACTGCTGGCAGCCATTTATCCAAGATCCAAAAGTCAGGTCTACAGTATACAACGCTGTTAAACAAGGCACAGACTGTATTTATCAGATGGACACAGCTTATGGGTGTGAAAGACTCACCGTGGGAGTGCCTTAAACCTGCATTCTCTGTAATGGCCAGCAGGGGCCGACTGCTCTGACCGTATGGACTTCTATAAGAAAACAGCTCTACTGCTCCCCTGATGTCTGCCCTTTACTGATGAATTAATGGTCTCATCTGAAATTTTCAAGCCTTACTGAAAGACCCAGTGCTGATTTTAAAACTCTGAGGTCTCCATTAGTGTACAGAAGAAGGATGAAACAGGGCGTGGTGCCCTTAGTTTCTTAGGTTGAAAAAACATTCAGCTTGTGACCAAAGAACTCCCGCTCTGAACTTGCAGCTTCATAAGGGGCTCTTGAGAGATTGTCTACAGTAAATAATGGTTCTATCAGCCTGCAGGCCAAAAATTACATTTTGGACTCTTTTTCTTTTGGAAATTTTGAGCATCATTTTGGTAGAAATGGATGACATAATAGACATGCTTCCCTTTTTTCTATACAATTTAATACATTTTCCTACACAATATGTCTTTTGTGGTAAACACACGTATCCTCAGAAGTACAAGGATTCAGAGAAAATGCAGAAGGAAGTCCAACATTCGCTTTGTGACTAACTGTCATATAATGTTGTCTTTTCTTCTTGTTTTCCATCAGCCTCAATAACAGAGTTTAGATGTGCTTGACTGGTAAAAATCCTCCCAAAACACAGAAATGTGTGACATCTTTTGAATGTGTAGAAGGTTTTAAACATCTCTGAGATATTAAAGTTCACAGGACTATGAATTATTCATGGCCGGCCGACGCATGCACGTTCATTGCATTCTGACTTTCCCATCTCGAGCCAGGGAAACAGAATCACATGTATTATTGTGTGTGTGTGTGTGTGTGTGTGTGTGTGTGTGTGTGTGTGTGTGTGTGTGTGTTGCCTCCGCAGAGATAATACTAAATGAGAAAGAAAAAAAGCAATATTTGTTCAACTGATGCGAGATTTTTGTCGTTTCTTTACTTAAAATAAATAAATTTCTGCCATAAACGGATTTGGTAAAGACGTAAATTTGACACCAAAATGAAGAAACTTAAATATCCAATGTTAAAAAATTCTTTAACACTAAAAATACTCATGAACTAAGAATATTTTCTTTCAGGGTTTCTGCCAGTTTCAGGTAAAATCACTCCCTGATTTCCTGATTTTGGAGAAGAATCAGATCTGTCAGATCACAAACGCCTCAATTAACAGGCTGCAGTTTGGTTTGGGGGCGCTGTTGCCTCATTAAATTAGGGAAAATGTCGTGAAGTGATGTAGGTCAAAAGGCGCAGAGTGGAGAGGTTCCTGTGACTCCACCACCACCAGCTCAGCTCAGCAGACACCAGCAGGGAAAGCCACGAGCTGGTTTTGCGCATGGTCAGTTTCACCTCAGTCATTTTTTCGCCTCTCTCTCTCCCTCTCTCGCTCTCCGTCCTCTTCACTCATCATCATCCAGCAGCATCCATCTCTCCGGATGTCCACAGCCGTCGGATTCCTGTCTGGTCGCGCCCTGGGCACCAGGTAAGACCCCGCTGTCATCCCCATCACTGCCCGCTCTCAGTGCTCCGGTCCTCTCATCGGTGCCCCTGCAGGTGATCGAGGCTTTTTTTCCTTTCTTTTTGTTTTTTTTCTCTCGGGTTTCTGGGATGCATCGCGGGGTGGATGCTGCCTGCCTGGATACTGACTCGTTTCCCGGTGTTTCCCTCCAGAGAAATCCGCACTTGAGTCGCTGCCTGGTTGCATAATTTACCTCTGAATGCGATCATCGCAGACTCGGACTCTCCTTCCTCGTTTGGTCCGTGTTATCTGCCGTCTGCTCGGGGTAATGAAAAGCGTGTCAGTCAGTGTGGTGCTTATCTGCCCTGGTTCATCCTGATATCATCTACACACACACACACACACACACACACACACGCACACACACAGGCGGAGTGCACTGGTTCAGGTTTTGGCAGTTTGGCGCATCGCAAGGTCACGGTGGTGCTGGAGCACAGCCACAGGGTGGAATGACGGGTTGCTCATGGGCACTCGGGCTCCCAGATGTGATCCATCGAGGCGGGCTCTGATGATAAACGAGAAGTGTGTCAGTGGGCTACTTTAGCCCGGAGCTCCCCGGAGATTACAGACGAGTGATGCGCTGCTTTGTGGAGCAGAAATCACAGCTTGGTGAAAAGGCTGTGCTGTGTTAGAGCAGCCCCGTCTAACATGTGGCCTGCTGTTGGGAAGTCATTCATAGTGATGAATAATTGTTAATAAGTTGCTTTGCTGGTCTACAAAGAAGTAATATTTTGCTCATTCGGTTACAAAACACTCCGCGTGGAGATGTTTTCTGCCTTTAAAGAGCTGCTGTGAATATCCCTGCGCGTGTAAGAAGAACAACAGTCAGACTTCATGTTTACATTGCATTTATTTTCTTTAGAGCAGGGGCGTGCCCAGAGCAGGACAATTATACTAGAAGGAAATGGATACAAGCTGTGGTGGATTGTAACTTAGTACATTTACTCAAGTACTTTACTAAAGAATCATTTTAATGCACGTTGCTCCTTTCTACTTTTACTCCACTGTATTTTGGGTGTCAGTATTTTAGTACTTTTTACTTCATACCATTTATTGTAAAGCATGAATTACTTCATATATTACATATCTAAGAATATCAATATGAATGTGTTATCCTGTGTTAGGGACTGAGTGCTGTGTAGAGGAAATTACATTATTGTGTTTGGGATGTTGAAAATGATGCCGTTGCCCATCAGATGCCTTTGCATCAGTTTTGGCAAAACCACTGGTTCTTTGCTGAGCTGCCTGGAGACACAACACTGGTCCCATTTTATGCTTGAATGATTCATGGGTCAGTGTTAAGTGGCTGAGCAAAAAAAGGTTTTTAAAGCAGCCAAGGTCTAAAGAAAAACTTTGAAAGACTTTCAGAAATTCTGGATCCTTGGAAGCAAAATCTAAAGAAATAAGGGACTAATAAGGTTTAAGACTTGCACAGTATGATTGTAACAGCTGGTTATAGCTTTTACTTAAGGAGAACTTCTTTCACCACTTTGAAAAACATTATTAAACATTGCTTAACATGAAACATTGTTTTCTATGCTTGTGGGGCCATTTTTTCTGTAATGTTTTTTACGCTGCACTTTATTTTTAATCAAACGCTCTGATTTCCTGTAGGGTCCCTGCCTTGTTTTATGCCATTCAATTTTAAAAAATCATTAAAACAAAGACTTTAATAGATTGTTTAATAGCTTTTATTATCCAGTCATTTTAACTCTCCTGCCCACTTGAGATCAGTTTATCAAATTGGGTTGATTTTGACTATGAACTAAAAGCGTTTTTTATACTCCCACATTGGATCTTCAGACTTGAGCTATCGAGCCTCTTTAATATTCACACCAGCTTGTGCTTGATAAGGATCACACCCGGGGCTCTGAGGTGTTAACCAGCACAGGCAGACAGTTTCTTCTCTGTGAAACAAAAATAAATAACTCAGTGCATTTTTAACCTCCTAAGACCCGAACTTTTCACAGCATGCATTTCTAATTTCTCTTTGATATTTGGTCACATTGGGGCCCGATGAATGTAAAAACAGAGAATTACCTGATTTTTTTTAACCTTATTTTTGTTTCTAAGAAAAATAAGAGCCACATATGAGGATATTCGTTTAAAGTTTTGATAGAACAGCAGCAGTATAACGTCCTCGTAAGTGGATATCAGGCCCATGTAGAGCAAAATTGAGTATTTTAGTCTAAATAACCCAAAATGTGATGTCCACATATGTGGACGGCAGGTCCTAGGAGGTTAAAGCAATTGCCTCACTTTGTTTAAATTGCTCCCTGCTGTTAACGCATCTCTATGCACATATATCAGTTTTCACCTTGACCTGGTTTAAAGAGCTTACAATGAATTGAAATCAGCTGCAAACATCTCTCTCTTCCTTTACTTTAGGATTTAGCTGGTTTTAACTCTCCATCACCGGGAGAAGTGTCAGCGCGACAGTGATGACAGGGAGAAGAAATGGGAATGAATAACCATGAAGGTGAGACGTGTGTGATTAAATGTGTGATGGATTCCTGTCTGCAGGTGGTGTGGAGACAGCAGGCCTGCAGGATGAATCCCCTCTCAGGTGTGACAAATAGTGCACGATTCTTCTGGTTTCACTGAGGCGGAAGAAGAAGCGAGACGTTTATTTCACTTGAGCAAATGTGAAAACAGTCGAGTAAAAATTTGCATTTGAAAGTAAAAATGTTATTTTAATGCATTTGTGAGACAGACCCATTAAAATTAATCAAATTATCATAAATCGCTGGAATTAGTTTTGATTAATATATATATGAGTACACAGACGTGTAGTTTTCATTTTGAGCTGATTTGTACTTGTTCTCAGTCACTTCTTGTTATAAATGTCTTAAAAATATGCAAACTCATTGCCTCAGAATAAAATTAAGTAATATCAGGGATGAGTTTTAACTAACTTGTTTATTTTGAGTCTGCAGCACAGAGCTCAGTAACACAAACAGCCTGGTCAAAAACAATGTCAGCAGTTATTATCCAGTGTTTAATTACTGCAGTGATTAATATGTTTCAGCTGCCAGCAGGTTATGTAATCCTAACTGCTTCTCATTTCTTAAACAACCACGTAGGAAGACACAGCCCATAGTGGAAAACATGTTACTCTGTTTCATGAGGATCAAATTATTGACCTGCATCAAGCAAAGAAAACAACCAAACAGAAACACTGAAGCAACTACAGCTGGTTAAGAACTGTTCAATGTGTTATTAAAACCTGGAAAGATAGAGTTAAACCATCATCTCTGAAGAAGAAATTCAGTTGAATAAAAAGCATTTCTACATGTGCAATCTGAAAAGAGCTCAACCTTAAGAAAACTACCGATCGCTGAGGTGAACCAAGAAAAAGGAGCATAAACACTGAGCGAAGGCTGAGCCATGCAGTCTGCCTTTACAAACATTTATGAAAGAATGGGTCGTTCTGAAGAGTGCACTCAATTCAAGTGTGGCACTCTAACAGGAAAAGTCAGTTCATGAAATTTCTTCCTTCATAGAGTTTCCATAATCAGCTGTAAGTGGTATTATTGCAAAGTGGATGCATTCAGGAACCACAGCAGGGATTGGCCAGTACGTACTGACCAAACTTCCTCTGACATCATCATCAGCACAGCTCCTGTAGGTGTGCGGTGTTGGAGGCCCAGTGCGTTTGTTCATATCGTAGAACAAAGTAGAGGACGTGTGCTTAATATTAGGGTAAACAGGAAGTCAGATTCTTCTTTGAACATTAAAAGTTTCACCAGTTCATCGATGAATTCATGTGCACGTTTATGGAAATTTTACAAAGATTCCTAAAAAATGGGATGGATCTGAAGTAACCCTTTGACAACTTGAGAACCACTTCTGACCATGACTGATAAATAAACTATAAGGCTACATGTTATTAATGTCTAGATGTGAGCCTACGATCAATCCAGTCTTAACCAGAGACACAGAAAATGATTTTTTTTGTAGGTCAAGTCAGGCTCCGTTGGATTATATAACTGCTTTCATATGTGTCATGAATCATATAATATTTAATCTATTTATTCAGTGAGGATAAAGCCGAGTGGAGGTCCAATGAAGACATGAGCACATATCGATGGAGTCCTCTTTCAACACCGTAGAGCTCCGGGAGCTGCGAGGGAGTGGAGCCCGGCGAGGCCCGTCTCCGACACCGACTTCAGCACCCTGGACAGCAGCGACGCTGGGCTGCTCCGCCCGGGGCTTTGAGAACGCCTCCTACGAGCAGGATGAGGAGCAGGACCTCCGTCAGCAGGAGCAACAGCCGACGAGTTATCCGCCTTCCACATCAGGAAACAGTAAGGTGAGCGCGGTGGGGTTTGGTGGTTGTGGCAGACATTTGTTTTGGATGTTTTTAAAGTCGCTTAAAACAGTCCTTATGTGACCTCGGCAGATTCGGGTTACAGAGCGAACCCCGTAGCCAAAAGTGATGTAACCTTCCAAATCTAACCTGAGCCAGAAATCCAGCTTCACAGGCATCTCTTTGGAAGATGAACCCTGTGAGAAGAGACAAACACACGCTGGCGTACAGCTGCGGGCCTGGAAAAAGAACGTGTCCAGGGTTTTCTGGCATGTTTGTCTTCAGGAAACAAACAGATTTAAGCTTCCTTCTTAATTGGAAAATGGCTTTGTACTGATTGCTGTTTAGATGCCTTTGGGGTGACATCACTCTCCCGCCCGGGCTTTTATTTTGTATGTGCTGTTTGTTAGACTGTCACGACTCCACGGAGCTCATCTGTATCTGTACAGCTTTTACTGACACATGTCGGCGACATTCATCAGTAACAGGTCGTCGCGCCGACGCATTTTCTCCTCTTTGATGTGATCTCACTGCTTTCTGTGAACGCTGACCTCAGCGCTGTGCTCTGGCTTGTTTATCTCATCCTTCTTGCTTTCCTTGTGTTTTCTTCTTCTAATTCTTTCCTCCCTCTCCACTTCATTCCTTGCTTCTTTTCTTTCTTTCTCAAATTCTCTTTCTTGTATCACATCTTTACTTTCTTTTATCTTCATATTCCTTCTTTTCTTTACTCTTTCCATTGTTTCCTCCTTTCCCTACTTCCTTTTTTTATTTGACCCTTTTTTCTTTCATTTTTCTTTTTGTCTTCACCTGTCTGTTGTTCCTACCTTCCTTTTTTCCCTTCCTTTTTCCTCCCTCTCCCCATCTCCCTTTATTCCTTCCTTCTTTCGGTTCCTGCTCCCTTTCCCTTTCCCTCTGTTTCTTCACTTCATTCGCTCCTTCTTTCCTTGTGCTTTTATTAATGATTTTATCTGTTCTGTCTTTTCCTTAACCCCTTCATTCCCCCTTTTTCTGTTCTTATTTATATATTTTTCTTTCCTCTGTTCTCTTCTTTCCTTGTTTCCTTCCTCCCTTTCTCACTAGCATCATCATCAGGAGATCTCACCACAGTCGTATGATGAGGAAGAAGGCGGTGGTGGAGCAGGTGGAGGTCAGGAGGACGGTCAGGACTTCACTGAATTTCGCCCCGTTGATGACCACTCGGCAGACTATGGCTTCATCTTGGCGCTGGTGTTCCTCGTGAGTGGGATCGTCCTTGTGGTAATCGCCTACACCATCCCACGGGAGCCCAAAGTCGACCCTGACTCAGTTTCGGCGCGACAGATGGAGAAGCTGGAGATGTACTACGCCCAGCTTGGCTCCCACCTGGATAAGTGCATCATCGCGGGCCTGGGCCTGCTGACGCTGGGAGGGATGTTCCTGTCCGTGCTGCTCATGGTGTCCATCTGCCGGGGCGAGATGTACCGACGCAGGGCGGCATTCGTTCGACCCAAGAGGACTTACGGCTCCATCAACCTGAGGATGAAGCAGCTGGCGACTGGAGAGGCGAGGTTAGGTGAGGGCGGGGATGGAGGCGAGGAGGTTTTGGTGGAATGCGCAGAGACGCGGAATAATGTACAGCCAGAGCCGAGCCGGGACTCCAAATCAGTACCAGGACCAAGCAAAAACCCTCCTCCTTCTCTTCCTGCTGCTTCTTCTTCTGCTGCTGCTGCACGTGGAGTCAACTAGCTCCACCCTCTGCCTTCCTCTGCGCGATCCCCCAGGTGCATTATGGGGATGCAGGTCGCCCGTTTGTGCCGAGGGGAGAACCCCATCTTAAGCAAGAGACTTCCTGCCGGAGCTGTTACCCGGCATGTAGGGATGAACTGAGCTTAAGGGATATTTATTCTGACCAATCACAAGGGATGTATGACTTTACAACAGAGGGCTCAACTGGGTGGAAGACGAGAGGTAAGCCTGTGGCAATGTGGATAAGAGCACATGTGGACATGAACGGATGCATATCAAAGATTAAAATGAAGATTTTGAATCCCAGTATGTTAATCAGATTCATACAATATAAAGCACATTATGATATAAAGCACCGCAGAAAGTAAGATTAACATCTTATTGTGAAAATTCTTTACTGATGCTGAAAGGAAGTTCGGTAATTAAATCTAGCCATATTTTAAGCCCTAACCAGCAGGTTCACCTTAACACACTCACACTAAATACTCGGCTTGCAACGCTGCTGTGAATAGCACTATAACAGACTTCACAGTAAATTACTGTAAAAGAAAGAGCAACTCGCAGTCATACAAAAAACAGAGGCAACAGTTTTGAAAGCTTAGCGACGTTCACCTCCAGCCATTAATACAGAAGGTTAACCGCAGAAAACCCTAAAAAAAAGCTTAAAATGTTCAGTTTAAACCTGCATTAAGCAAAATAAGTGACTGATTAAAAAGATGGAACAGAGCTCGCTTGGCTCCTTTTAGCTGCTTGTTTTGTTTTTCTGGCCGCACAGACAGATGTGGTTTAATGTTGGGAGGTGGATTCAAGCTGGAAAGGGTCTCA
>NW_005187884.1:138433-139767 GCF_000239375.1 Pundamilia nyererei
TGGTTACTGATCAGCATTTTCTGTGAGCATCAGCTTCCACAGCAGAGACTCCATCAGAGAGGGAAACTTCATCTATAAGCAGCAGCTGCTTCTCCAGAACTTGAAGTCATATTTATATGAAACTACCCTGTGCTACACGCTAGACTTACATAGACCTTATGGTTTGTATCATTTGAAAGTGCGCATGAACTTTTTTCGACTGAGCAGTTTTTATGATCAGTGGTGGACGAACACTTCAGATCTTTACTTAAGAAAAAGTACTAAACACAAGAAAGAAGTCCTGCGTTAACTCGAAGGGGACCTGTTGTAAATCCTTATTTTCTGTCATATATCCTGTTACAGTGATGGAAAGTCACAATACTCAGCTTTGGTCTGTATGAAGTCACAAAGAAAGGAAATCCTTCATATGGTCTTTTCATTCAGAGAGCACAGAAGCCCCGCCCACCTGCCTTTAAATATATTCTATTTTCAAGGCAACATCCAGTTTAAAATAAGTAAGGATTATTTTGAACTTTAAATCATGCAAAGCTATTTTGGCAGAGAACAAAAATATGAAGCAGGATGTGAGCAGAATTGGCTCCCTTGATAGTAATTGTGCACATTTTGCAAACTTCACGCTGATTACAAAGCACAGATCCATTGTTTCGTTTGTACATTTAGACAACCGAGAGTAATGTTGGTGTTAAAGAGAGTGAGTGTTTATTTGATCGAGTAAAAACTGTAGGAGAAAACATGCTAATAAAACAATTTAAAGGACATGGGGCAAAAATAATTAACTTCTATAACTTAATGTTTGAGCTCTACTTGTGTTAAATTTATAACGATCCCTATAAACAGATTCTGTATGAGTATGAAGACATTTTTGGGACAGGAAGCCTTTTGGTTTCTGTTTGTACTCCAGGCTTTGGATAGATGCGGGTAAACAGTTCATGTAGAGAGGAAATGCAGGATTACATTTGTCAAAGTATATTAGATAACCATTGTGTAGTATCTTATGACAGTTAGTTTTTTATTAATTATAAAAAAATTTAAAATGGAAATCGTGGCCTGGCTGGTACCACAAAATTAGCCATTATACCCAGTGGCTAAGTTATCAGACATCCCAGTGGGTTCCCAGAATTAATTACTTGTGCCTACACAACTTCCATCCATCCCCTTATCCAATTCAGGGGCACAGGGAAGCCGGAGCCTATGTATTTAGTTACACTCCACCACTGATTATAATCCGAACGTCTATGAAAGAGTCAAAAGCCTAAAATGGGTAAAAAGCTGATTTCATCTTAAAGAAGAAACATTAAAGTGACTTGTGGATGTTTTTGAGTGGATTGAACCTT
>NW_005187884.1:141199-151772 GCF_000239375.1 Pundamilia nyererei
AGTGTCCTTGAGTAAAACAAAACCTGAGATCTTTGCCGCCTTCATGTGAGGGGGCTTCATGGTTAACATCGGGACACACGTGAGGGAACGATTCCCATGTTTTCAGCAGCTGTCGTCCTTCGCTGCTGCTGAAAGCTGCCCTGCTTCCTTCTCACCTCCGCAGTCAGTGTGTGATCACACCAAGCTCACTGTGACAGAGGAGGAGAACTGGAGGCTCACTCAAACTTTACAGGCACGCTTTTAGCCAAACGTGTCTCTGCTGGATTAGTCACGCTGGCTGTGATGGAGGTTCAGAACAAATCTGAGTCATGATGCACTGATCCGACCGACACAGCTGATGCTGTCTGGTGTTGAGAGCAGTAGTCCATTAAAAAGCTTCTCCTTCAACAGTAATTTTCTCACTTTCCCAAGCTGCAAACATGTTGGCTGCGAGCACAACCAAAGACACACAAAAGGCTGACATAGCGCTGAAAAATATGTTCCAGTAACTGTAAAAGTCAGAAACACCTTTCTCGGGCACATTTTCAGCATCTGCTACTTTTACATCACACTCCAGAAGTCCTGAACTTTTCCCTCAGCCAAAAGCAGGTTTTGGAATATTGGAGACGCTCTGTGGGATATATAAGTTCATGATAGTTTGATCACTTACTTACTGCAATAAAATAAAACATGAAAATGAAATGACAAATCAAACTTCTTCTCAAGTTCTTCTGCAATCATCCACGGAGCGCTGCAGCATCCCCAGCACTCCTTTCCACAGGTTCTGAATCCTGTTTAGCCTCATCAACATTAACAATAGACATTAATTTAAAATAAAACCTTAAAAAAAGACAGAAGAAGCAGAAGTGCAAAAATGTCAAAGTCGTTCCAGGTTTTCAGACTCTTTCCTGTTGCACTGGATTCAGAAACAGTAGAAACGCCAACATGGAGATAAAGTTTCAGGCTGAGATGCTTTAGCGTCATGCTAGTAGAAGTGAGGATTGCAAAGGTCAAAGTGTCACTTCATTGTCATCGTGTTGCTTTAGAAACAGGCTGAAGCTTTCCTATTCATGTGTGGATGAAGTAGAGAGGAGTGAAGGAGGGGAGGAGATGTGGGCGAGGCGGTGGGATGCAGCCGAGTCGCCGGGTGACGTGAGGTGATTCTTGAAGAGGCGGATTTTCAGCTTAGCGGGGAAGACGAGGAGTGACTCTGCATGAATACTTTGAATGACACATTGATGTTTCCCCGCTGGCCTCTGGGCAGCCAGAAATAAAAAGACAAGGCTTAAGGTTTTAACAAGGTTGGAAAAAAACAAGTCTGAACCTGGTTCTCTTTGGGGGAGAAACAGATTAGGCCTGTGGACCCTGCAGGTCCATGTTAGTGGGGAGAAACAACATCACAGAAGGAACGATTGTTGGTGCTCGGTCACTTCACACAGGTTGGATGCACAGAGCTGGAAGAAAAGGGCTTGAAAGGGTCTTTAGTTCAGTTATGTGGATGGATGCAGTCAGGTGAGGAGGACACAGAAAGAATGAGGATTACACTTCGAAAAGCTCATTCAGATGGGAGGTGGGGGGCACGCATGAGAGTATTTTTTCAAAACTTATTGGGAGCTCATATTGGTTTGAATTTGATCAACTACATGTGAAAATGTGTGAAAATGGTAGAAAACCAGCAGAAATTCAGAAATGTAATCATCACTGAGCTGCATTCTGAGTGTGTTTGTAATGTCAGTCGCAGGTTGCACAGAAGTCAGAGTCCAAATAACATGTTTCATACATGAGACAAAGAAAAGACTGCTGTGGATTTTTGTTCTGCCAGATTTTGGTTTTGCAAATAAAAATAAATATCTGAGCTGCTGGAAGCTTTGAAAAATGCCAAGTTTAAAACAGATTTGCAGAAACCAAACGAACGCTCTGGCGTTACCCAGAGCTTCTCCTCACATCCTTTAATGCTGGCTAAATTTGTTTGTGCTGTTGTCGCTTTCTTTTGACAGCCAAAGTTGTGAGCTCATCAGGAAACTGTCTGCACTGGTTTAAGATCAATTGAGAAGTAGGGTCATTTTCCTCACAGGTGCAATCAAAGTGTAGAGGGCGTTGCCCCTGCTGGTCATTAGCAGGAATACAGCTTTGAGGCTCTTCCACACCAGCTTCATTATTCAGACCTGAAGGCGGGCATTATGAAGTCTGCGATGAGGACGTAGGTGAGCTGTTTGTGAATATGCAGATGGAATCAGGAAAGAAGAGTCATGAGTGAGAAACACTCACTGTCTTCGTTTGCTAAAGTGACTCATAGGTCTGCATATATTTATTAGCTGCACTCCTGCCCTGACGGCATTACTACAGCATCGCTGCACTCACAAAGGGTGAAGAGTGAGGTCACAGTTAAATGCACAAATGGATTTTATAATTAAGCAGATGTAAACAGATGGAGGATGTGAGCGTCTGAAAAGTGTGAAACTATGTTTCTGTGTTTCACTTCCTCTGTGACATCCTTGAATGTCAAGAACTTTGACCGAAGACACGAGAGAAAATCAATCTTTATTCCGCGGGCACCGCCATGACTCGGTTGCCATGGAAATAGTCTATTTATATCAAAGGACTGTTGGTAGAGCAGCTCTCGGATGTCATGAAAAGTCCTTGTGAGGAGACAGTGTCTCAGAGTCTCCTGAAACCTCTGGCTAGAACGAGATGCACACTCAGCCTTTGTGGGAATAAATAAATTACACATTTTCCAAGAATCAGAGCGTTAATTCACTCCAGGCTAAGAGGAGAGTTTAGCTGAGTAGTCAGAACTTTAAATGCACGAGGATAAAACCGACAAAAAACTCTGCTGGGCTAATGAATAAAATATTAGCAGCTAGACTTTCTTAAATTTCCTTTTATTGGCATCTGAGACATACTCAGTAGATTCTAAAAAATGA
Source organism: Pundamilia nyererei (assembly GCF_000239375.1). NCBI lineage: Eukaryota > Metazoa > Chordata > Actinopteri > Cichliformes > Cichlidae > Pundamilia > Pundamilia nyererei. The sequence continues at coordinate 144,103 of NW_005187884.1, forward strand.
ATAAAAATGTAATACTCCTTGCACAACAGAGAAAATATGATGATATTAAGTCTCTTTATCTGGTTTTATGGGATATAAACAGAAGGTTTAATGTTTCCCTGATTCACCGAGTGCAACTTGGCAAACCAGCACCAAGAAATATTTGCAGAATAACCTGTGAGCTTTAAGTTTTTTGTTTTGTTCTCATTGATGTAAAGACAAGTACTGGATAAACGTGCCACTGTAGAAATGATACCCTAATTTCATTTCATGGAAGAGAAGGGTTTACCAGCTTGTTTCTGGATTTTAGGTTTTGAAAATTGAGCGTGAGCGTTTTGGCCGTCACCATGTTGGTCTTTCCGAAGCAAAGGTTGGACGACCTGTAACCTGCATCATAATATTTGTCTGATAATTGCACTAAAATGCTCCAACAAGGCGTTGAGGTCCAGTTCAGTGACTTGAATTTGAGAAGGTGGAGCCAGCACAGCTAACAGCTGCAGGTGTAAGCACGCGAGTCAGTCAAAGCAGCCACATTATGAATGAAGACAAACGTCCACAGAGGCCAAAACAGTTTTAGCATCAGGCTGTAAACATTTTATTTCTGCTGTAAAGTCGGAGTCTGTGGGGACTGACTCACGTTCATAGTCAGCCTCAAATGGACATTCAGAAGAACGGCAGGTTGTTTGTTTGTTTACACATTTGCATTGGTTTCATTTTTCAGCCGCGTGATTGGAAATCAAGGTGATTATGTACAGAAACATTCATGTGTGTTTTTGGAAGTCGCTGCCAATCGACCCACTTTGTTTTTTAACCAAAACAAGGTGTTAAATGTATTTTCTAATCTCACCTGTTATAGGCTTGAATCAGGAAATGTAAATGAACCTTGTTCAGTCAGGGTCAGTCGCTATATTTATCAGCATGGCTCTGTTCCACACAGACACAGAACAGAGAAGGCATCATTGGCGGTAGAGTTTTACACCGATTAAGTCAGAAAGAGAAAAACAAGTGGGAGGAGGTGGGTTGCAAAGCAGCTTACAGTAGCATTTCAGGTATGGGAAGGTTAAAGCAGCCTGAACAACCCGCCCTTTCTGTGATTTGCTAATTTGCTCTTCAAATCAATTCCAAATTAAAGTCGCCACTCTGCAGTCATCATGAAATGCTTCGGGACTTATTTTTGGGGGCATTTCCTAAAATAGGTGTAATTTCAGTGCTCTATGGGACACAAAAAAGGTTAAAACTGTCCCTGGAAGTTGAATTTCTACCATCAGAGTTCTCCCAGAGAGCTCAGGAGTCTTTGGTGCCGGGTGCTTCTCTTTGATAACGCCCCTGGTATCAGCTTAAATATGACGAGGTGAATGCTAGCGGACAGTTATCAGGCACAGTTTGACTTCGCTCTGCTCTATGTTTTTAAAAATATCTGCATGCACCTGCACCCCCCACTTCATCTAGTGCATATCTTTATTTTCCTTCCTTCCTAGTTTAAAGCAGAAATATCAGCGCTAAAACGAACAAAAACAATCTGGTTGCACAAAAAGAGAAAAAAACGTCCTCACCCTCCCTCATTTCTCCACACTGAGTGGTCAGAGGTCAAAGTTCAGACACAGCACAGCATTCTCACAGCTGTTTGGGATTCAGAACGATGCTCAAGGACACTTCAGCAGCACACAGGGTTGTGACCCTGATTTGATTCTCATTAATCACAACACGTCCCGGCGCCTCAGAAAAAATCCACCGCAGGTCGCTGTGACAACAAGCTCCTGGTTAAAAACAGAAATGTAAGCGTTCTGAAAGGTCCTTCCTTCTGCAGGCTGCGGCTCGATGTTTCCCTTTATGTACAAATGTGACAAACAACAGTAGCATTTCACTCTGAGACTCAATGAATGTACAAACTAATACTGTAACGCTGGAGCTGGTGCATCGCGGCAGAGTCGCCCAATCTCATGATCTCTGTCGTTCACACGCGAGCCAGTTTGGTGTAAACAGTCACATGACTTCAGTATAAAGTACTTTTTTTTTCTTCTTCTCTGAAACATGCAGAGGTAATAGATGTATATTTGATTAGATAAAGTGATATTTCACACCGGTGGAAAGTTTTCTGGACGATCTTCAGTGTCAGTCAGCTTCCACGAAGCTGAAATGATAAAGGATTCATGTTGTTTTTGCCTGATTTGATGGATCTTTGATTGAGATATATACACATAGGCTTTAAAGTCAGATAACTCCAAGGCATTGTCCTCTAAATAACAAACGAAATGCCTTTATGCTCACGGCATGGTCATGTTTAATCTAAAGAAAGTTCCTATCATGACCAAACCATGAGAATAAAAACATTTTAAGCGAGTTTAATTTTGGAGCCTTAAAACAGGGATGTCAAACGTACCAAACAACAAGAGCCAGAACTGGCCCGTCAGAGGTCCAGCCCGGCGTGCTTTGCAGAGAAGAAGGGCTCAAATTTAACTTTTCATTAAGTAAGAATCACAAGACTCCAAACTGTTATTGTCTCCTGAGCCTGAGGTCCTACTGACAAAGGCTTGAACCTCAGGCTGCCACATCCCAATAAAAGTAACAGAAAAAGCATTAAATAACAGAAAAGTTAGTTTTTTCTTTATAGATGAACCATATCAAATATCATTTGTCTCCATTAAAGAGAAATCAGAAATGATCTGTGATATAACAGAAGATTTCTCTTTTCTTAAATCAGGAAACAAAGTCTGGCTAATGTCAGTACTTTTTTGTGATTTTATGGATCCATTTCTTATAGTGTGGATTAAAGCCTGAGTGGACATGCTGATGGGATTCTTTGAGTTATCACTGCGCTTTTCTCTGAGTTTATTACATTCAAATGAGTTTAAAAGAAGTAAACATGGAAACCATCTGAGGTCACGTTGCCTCGAATCTCTCACGTGTCAGCAGCAACATTTTCAGACGTTACATAAAAAGCAGAAATAAAAGAGTGAGCGACGCCCCCGAGGCGGCCTCTGTTTACAGCTGACTGTTCAGTAATTTAGATAAAAAAATAAACATTTCTGTCCAAGTGAAATATCGCTTTATGAAAGCAGAATGAAGTGATGCATATTAAGGTCTAAGAAGTGTACAAAAACTATGAAAAATATTATGTGGCCTGAGAAAGAAGTTTTGTGTTTGTCTGTGAGTCTTTTGCAATGAATATATGACAATGAAAGTAAAGTTTAGTACAAAATATGACAAAAAAAATAGAATTTAAAGGGATATATCACTTTGATTTTAAGGTGGAATTTTAGTTACGTTATATTATAAATTAATGGAAACGTTTATAGATGACAGATTATTATAAGTAGCAGAAAGTAAAATAAAAAAAACTCTCTGTTGATATTTGAGTCTTATAATGATTGTATTACTTGAGAAAAGTGACATAGCCCTTTAACCTGAGCGAAAACCAGGGTTACAGAGACTGTTACAGAGCAGGCGGTGTGTGAGATAAAGCTGGTTTATTACTCCAAGTATAAAATAGTCACATTTAGTGTTATATTCATGAATTTAAGAGAACTACATTTATCTCTTCACTCTTGGTGCTAAGTTGCAAATATCTGTGTAAAAATCATCTTAAAGTCGTTTACTTGTTACAAAAGAAGAACAGAGCTCTGTCTTCATGAAAACCTGGTCAAATAAATCTCGATATTACTCGACTCAGTAGCTCCTCCTGTATTTTCTGTGAACTTTACTTATCAGAAGGCCAGACGCATAAAAGTTGCACAATCAGACTGTTGTGGATTGAGCAAACTTTGCAGCACCACCATTTCAGAGTTGATGGTCTCATTACAGTTTTCATTAGATGTTTCTCAGTGAGATCAACAAATTGTTGTTCTTCATTGGTGTTTACTTACCTGCCAAAATAACTCGAGACAGAGAATTTAAATGCAAAGGTTGAATTACGGAAGCGCCTACATTTAAAGACCAGAGTGCAAATTATGCTTGTGTACATGCATGAAATTTCACAGTAATTAAGACTTTAGAGAGCGGGACCGTGCATGCACAGAGCTTTATAAGCTGTGTACAGACACAGATTTTGTCACAGACTTTTATGAATGTGGCTCAGGAATCTGTTTGCTGTTTTCCTTTTCTCTAGTTTCTCCAGTTTGTGGAAATTCAGAAACAGCAGGAAATCATCCTTTTATGATGCTTGTTTTCCCTTTAACTTCAACCAGCGGTCATTAAGAGGGAGCCATTCGAATTACAGGGTAGTTATGATGCTTTAGTTGCCCCCAAAACAGGCCTGAGCTCCCGATAAAGCAACCATCTTCGACCAGATCAGGATAATTAAAGGCTGGTTTTATTTGTAACAGCATTCATGTGATGTATTCTGTGTGAACCTGGTGTCTCACAAATGTTTCTCAGTGTTTCCTTTTTAACTTTAGTCCTACATAAAATGCTGCTAACTGTTGTATGTTTTTCCAAGTTTGAATCCTTGCAAAGGATCGTTACTGCAGGTAATTACTGGAGAGGATTCAGATGCTCTTTAAAATATACATCAGCTTCTTTCTGTCTAAAGAGGAAGTTTTAAGGACTTTGTATGATCTTTACAAGAAACCAAACCTCAGTCCCACAAAGAGTGAAGCGGATTTTCTTACGTTTGCTTTTTGTTTTAAATTTCATCCAATAATAAATATTAGATTGCATATTTGCTGATATTATCGTCCCGCCTAAGAACAATCTAAATTGCTCGAGCTGCACAGACACCTGTTTTGCTCACTGATGTATTGAATGAAGAGCACAGAGGATTTTGTACAGTCTCAAACCGAGTTGTGTTGTTAAAGCTCTACCATGACCAGTGTTTATTAGTGAGAGTTGTTCATTACCATTTTATAAATCTTAAAAATTCTGAAATCCTGATTCACGACTTTCTGTGAATGCGTTTGAATGTAACAGTTTCAAATGTAACTGATTTCAGCAAATATATTCTCACTCCAGCGATAACTACAAATATATCTGCCATCTCCTGTTTTTGCTCTTCACTTGGTTTTAAAAGACGCTGCGTTGTGCGCTTCAGGAGGCCTGTGAATCTGCATGTTATTAATGTGTGACGCTCTAAAGGTCCGATGCCTTGTTCCTGTACATACTGAAGAGCCATGTCCTGTATGTAACGACGATGCTGGTTTTTAAGTCTGATTTTGTTAACGTGACCAATAAAATTGCTGTTGTTTTTAATGCAGGCTGCTGCTCTCTGTGTTTATTTAGCAGTTCAACTTCTGCTGGACCTTATTTGCATTTCATCAGGTTCAGAGGTGGGAAAAACATCCTGCAGATTAAGCTCCCACGCTGTGGCAGCAGTGCAACCTGGTGTTACTGCACAATCAGAGGGAGGCTTCCTCTGTCTCCTGGTTAAACTTAGAAAACTTTTTCCAACTTCAATTCAACTTATTTAAATCAAACATAACAACAACCTTACACACTGGTGAGTATCAGATATAGACTGTATGTGAAAGATGGATGAAGCCACCATGACGCATCCACAAGGTTTGTGACACCCTGTCTTGGATGTTTTGTCAGTTACTATCACATAGTTCTGAAATCAGACCTGATGAGGGCTTGAGCTGTCCCTGAGTAAGAGTAAACCCTGCTTTCTACTCGTTTTTTACTTTAAGACCATGATTTGCTAAATTTGCACGATTGCATTCAATAGGATAGGACAGAAGAAACGATAGGAAAATCTGAAAAGCCCCCTGCTGACCATCAGAAAGAATCTCAGTTTAAGGCAGCTATGCACCAGCTTCACTTTTCTAACCTGGAAGCTGTGGCCAAGGCACCGGCATGCTGTTTAATAGTCACAGATTAATAAAATCCCCAAATTTTACTGACTAAAACTGAGGTATGAGATGAATGAGCTGAGGTGAAGCCTGGCAGACAGCTATCAGCTAGCTGCCTGTGTGAGCATGTGCAGTGCAAACGTCCTTATAAAATTCAAATGGGTGGCTGACTTGTTAAGAATGTCAAAATAAAATAATTGTGACTCATACAGTTGTCAAGTTGTTAGAAAATAGTTATAGACACTGAAGCACTTTTATGAACCTGATTATTTCTGCTGTAGGGTTCGATGTTTTAATATGGGAGTTTGCTGGGACTGACCTGCTTTTACAGCCAGCCTCCAGTGGCCTCCTCTGCAGTTTCTGTTTCTCTGTCTTGGCTTAACTTTACACCTTTGAAGGTTGCAGCTTTTTAAAGACCCACACATCATCATCATCATCATCATAGTATAAACAGTATCACAAATGGTGGAGGCTTCATATCAGCTCTCTGGGAAAAGCTGCAAAAAATATTTTTTGTTAATCGTTACTCATCTCACAAAAGGATATGACATCATGCAGATAAACCCTGGCTACATAAAAAACAAAATAGAAGGCCTTAAGGGAACCAGTATAAACTTGAATTGTGTTATTGCTGTAAAGCTATGCAATCAACATCTACACTGTACGGTAAGTAAGCAATAGGAGCTTAACTGAAACGCCTGCAGATCTAACCACTGCAGTGGATTTTATATTTAAACTCCGCCCTTCAAGTGTCCGAGTGTCCCGGCTGAGCTGGTTGTGGCTTATTTTTAGATTTTTAAAAACTGACTTTGCTCTTTAGCATTAAATTCTATGTTCTAGTCTGTCTCCAGGACTCTGTCTCATTGTTATTACTGTCAGTCTTTAAACTGAGTTCTTTTTTCTTAAAGCTGCATGATGTCTTTTTTATGTCTCCTCTTGTTTTTGTTTCTTGTCCCTTTTATTTATGCTCTTGAGTCAGATAGATCCCCAGTCAGCATGACTCATAAATGTCACAGATTACTGTTTTCCACAAGACAAAATGAGAACCTTGCCTATCTTTCTACCCACACAGGAGCATTAGTAAAGACCCCCTGACGATCTAAAGGTAAGTATGCCTCACACAGAACCTCTCATTAAATTTAATAGGAGAAACATCAGATGAATCTGACTGAGCTGTGTTTTGATTTTCAGACACTGATTTATGACCCTGTCACTCCCACTCACTCTTTTTTTTACTGTCCTCTTCTGGCTGCCATTTACATCCTAACAAAGCAAAACATAAAGGCTGTTTATGTGGTGTTAAACTAAAACTATAACTTTTAAAATATCCTGAAATAAATGGGAACAGACTGTTCTTTTTATGAATTTTAAAGAGGAGGAAGTCAAAGCATGGAAGAAACTGTGTGCTGACAACATCTCAGAGCAACATACCTCACAGTCCAAACTCTAATGAGCTCAAATGGGTAAACTCAGTTTACATTTTAAAAGAACACCATGCAGCCATTCCTGTGTTGGCTTTTCCAAGTCAGTTGAGTGCTTAGCTAGCTTGGTTAGCGTGCTGTTTCCACAAACAACATGGATACAATGCACACACAAGAGCTGCTAACTAGTGCTGAATGAGTGCTGCACAAACACACACACAAATACTCATCAGTACTCGAGCACAAACTTCTTCTTGATGTGTGAGAACATTTACCTCAGAAAGCATCAGAGAATTTCTTTAAAAATGCCCCAAATACACAAACACATCAAACGAAATCCAGTTCAGGGACTCCAAGTGTGAGGACACACAGACCCCTAATTTTAAACCTAAATAAAATATAATGCACCTCACATTTGTTTTTAAGAGAGAAACAATCATTTGATTTCAAAATTATTTTTGTAGCTGGCGGCTGTAAATAACAACAA
>NW_005187884.1:152559-154089 GCF_000239375.1 Pundamilia nyererei
TAAAGAGAGACATGTTTAAAACAAAGATGCACAGTTGCAACTTGAATCTACAGCCTGAATCCATGTGATAAATGTTAGTGTGATCAAAGTTTCACTGACCATACTAAGGCTGTAATCAAGTCATTTTACTCTTTCTGGCATCACTGTATTATACTCAATTGTATATAGCATTTGTATTCTATTTTATTCTATTGTGTACAGTTGTGTACAGTATCTTATTCTTATCTTATTCCAGTGGTTTTTCTTCTTCTAATTTTTCTGTAGAACTTTGCACTGTCCACTTTCTGCTGTTACAAAACAAAACAAATTTCCCACCTGTGGGACCAATAAAGGTTATCTTATCTCATCTTTTTGTCATCTCAGACAGAGACACGTTCCAGTGCGATCCCAGCAGGAAGCTTATTCATGCCTTTATTTATTTAAAAAACACGACCATTGGATAGTTAGTTAGTTCAAAATACTGCTACAAGAATTTTAAGGAAAACCAGGAGTGACATCACTGTGATTCTCTGCTCCCTGTGTTTGTTTCCAGAATTGAATAAAAAATATTCCTTACTGCCAGGGTTATTTAGAATAAAAAAATATCCAAAATATTAATCAGTTCATCCAGGGCTGGCAGGGTACACCATGCACAGGTGACCTGACTATCACATAGAGACACAGGGAGCCACGGGTGATGAGAAATGAGCCTTGTGTGGTTCTAGAGCCACTGGTCTTCATCAGCTTTTCACCTTACATGTTTGCCATGAATCATTTTCTTTACAGGCCTTTTTTCTCTTCAAGAAACCAGCACTGTATGAAAAAGTTGGTCCACAAACTTCCTCTTTAGCTCTGTATTGTTCATTAGTTTCAGCTCAACAAGCTGTTATTTCCCCTGCAGGCAGGCGACAAACAGCCATCTCCAGTCCTCTGCCCAGGGAGTGCTGAGAGGTAAATATAGCACAGGAAGCTGATGCTCTGGTCACAGCAGCGCTCTCTCAGGTGCTTGTTAGAAGATAAAAAAAAAAGGCACACAGTGTGAGACAGAAAAGGCCTGAAAACACAGAGTTTATAACAAGCTGTTTAAACTCCACGACCTGATGCTGAAGAGAAACGTCATCTCAGTCTGCAACCATGGTGACAGAGCTTAAACTGAATGCTAATGTCAGTATGCTAATACTGATGTTTAACAGCTCAGAGGTTAGAAATCAAGTCAGTGCCACAACTGCAGTTCCTCTGCTGGCCACTTGAGGCTGCTTCCAACGGTGAGTCAGCATCCACGGTCTCCCACGTGAAAGTATCCAACCTTACAGCTAAAATAAACTATTTTACAGCCTGACGTTGAAACTGTTTTAGACTCCATGAATGCGGTTTACCTTCTTAAAAACTTTGAGATGTGAACTCGTTATTATTAAAATTATTAAAACTGTGGGCGATCGTGGCTCAAGAGTTGGGAGTTCGCCTTGTAATCGGAAGGTTGCCTGTTCGAGCCCCGGCTTGGACAGTCTCGTGTGTCCTTGGGCAAGACACTTCACCCGTTGCCTACTGGTG
>NW_005187884.1:154652-160696 GCF_000239375.1 Pundamilia nyererei
TTAATATTTTCACATCAAAAATGAAAAAGAAGAAGCACTCTTTTATTAATAAACTGGTAGATGGAGTTTGATGGGATCTATTATTTAGGAAGCAAAGGGCAGAGAGAGGGGTTTTCACTCGTACGTGTTTTTAGATTTAAGCATCTCGGTGGTTCTGTTGATCAAAGGTGAGATTTTTCATTTATGCAGTAATCTCCAGACTCGCAGATCTCGCCCTGCAGCCAAATGTCACCTCATTACTTCACAAAATAATACTGCTCAGCAATGTTCAGATGTCAGTATAAAAGACAAAATATGAGTTTATTATGTGCAATGGCATAAACCTTCATCTGTATGGCATTGTTCTTTTAGGGGCTCTTTTACATTGGAGCAACTTTTTCATTTCAAAGTCACGGATATTTGAGACAGCAGTAACTGGGTTTTTGTTATGTCAGTTTGCATCCTAAAGATTTAATTCATATGAAATGAGCAATCAGAAAACGAACCCTCCTTCTCAAAAAGAGAAAAATGAAAATCTTCAGGCCACAAACACGGATGAAACCAAACCCTCAGAGAGGAGAAGGCGGCTGCTATCGGCTGGAGGAAAAGATGCTGATGTAAATAGCAAACAGGAAGTAGAAAATCGGGAAACAATCCAGGGTACTACATGAACATGTCATCGTAGCCAGGAGGGGGCATGTGGTCTGGATCCGGCCTAAAAAACAAAAACAAGAGAAACACACAGAGCTGTTGTTACTGTAGCCAGTGGAAGGTGGGTGGTTCGATCCCCGACTCCTGCTGTGCACACGTCTTAAGTCTACTTGGGCAAGGATCGAGTGTGAGTGCACAGATTGGACATAGATAAAAGTGCTGTATGAATGTGTGTGTGATTTGGTGAATGAGGAGTAACCAAGTGCTCAGCTGAATAAAAATGGAGGTAATGGAGCAAATACACCGCCTGCCAATGATTAGTGGAGTCCACTGCCTGCTGTTGGACTGATTTTTGCTATTTTATTTGGAAAAGTTTTCGGTATGTCTCCTTTATAATTCAAGATAATGCACAGTCAACCTGGAAAGCACAAAAGTTCTTGTTGCACTGATTTCAGTTGTTCACAACACAAAGCAGAGACTCTAACAATTAAACCCTCTTTAGTGCTTTCTGTCCTTTATTTTGGGCTGAAAAGCTTCATAACAGAAGCAGATTGAAAAACTATGTATGCATTTCTGCACACTCACAGCACTTAAGGCTGCAAACAGAGGCATCCTTCATCTAATTATTTTCCTTATGGTTGTCTCATTTGTGAGTTTCATCTATATCAGTTTGGAGCTAGATAAATGCCAAGCAGGCGATTTTGCTTTGCTTCATTGCATTTGCTGAAAATGCTGCTGGGGACTCCTCTGCCTCTCCAGCAGGAACTTGAGCTGGACGGTCACGGCTGTTGGACTGACACCGAGCGACTGGAACTTTAAACACACAATCTTACTACAGAACTAAGACGGGTTTTTTTTCCAGGACAACAGGCAACCTTTACTTGTTTATTAAATCGGGTTTATTAGTCTATTTAGCTATAGAGTCACTAAAATCTGTGTCTATAAATGAGGCTGGAAGGTGACTAATATACTTTTTTTCCTGTCATTATCTTCACGTTTATATCAAAAACAACAACTTTAAGGCAACTATGCAAAGTTTTATTTTACAATGAATCTTGAAAATGGCACCAAATGTTTCTGTAATACATAAGAAAATACACAACTGTTGTATTTAATTTGCTTCAAAGCTGCTTTCAATTTTATTTGTTCTGTGAAGAATGTATCTTTCAGTGGAGTAAATCATACAAATCTAAGATGTTGTAACCATTATAAGCCTTTATTTGGATTGACACAGAGTCAAGAGCTGCCTCCATTATGTAAGGTGGCTCCTCAAAACTCTTTAAATTGCTAAAATGGAGAGGCCATCTGGTATTACTGAGATTAAAATGGGTGCAGCTTTGTTGTGTTTCATTTCTGCTGAATTAAATCTGGTGAAGCTGCAGCTGAGAAGTAAAAAAAAAAAAACTTTAATAAGACCACTGACTGATTTAACGCTGCTCTTGGATTTGGATTTTTGATCAAGTTGAAAGATAAGATCTTTTTTTTTTGAGAATTTATTTTATGTCGAAATTCAAAGTGTCTTTGACCCTTTGAGAGGTTCAGTGGAGCCTCACAGCTGAGGAGCTGTTACAGCCTGAATTAGTGCAGACAGATGGAGGCGTGTGTGTGTGTGTGTGTGTGTGTGTGTGTCTCACCCTGGTCTGTGACGTCCGACGGGTCCAAACGGATCGAAGCGAGCTCCTGGGGGAACGGCTCCAGGAGGCAGAATGTCTGGTATCCCACTAGACGGGTCAAAGCCAGAGCGAGGATAACCTGACCTCAAGGGGTCGACTATCATCCCACCACCGCCGCGAGACCTGAGGAGGGGAGGCGGAGTTCAGAGATTCAAGAGAAGGACACGTGTCAGCTGGTTTTGTTGACTTTGTCAAAGATAAACAGGCTACAGGTTTTATCTGAAAGTGTTTAAAAATAAATCACTAGTTAAGTAACATTAATGTTATTAAAACATAAAAAAAAATCCTAAACAAGTTGTACTTTCATGATTGTAATGGATGACGACGGAGCTAAAAACCACCCACCGCGGAGCGGCGGTTTCAAAAGTATTATCCAGCTTACACCACGCTCGACATCCAAACAAGACTGTTTCAAAAACAGACGTCGTAAAGAGCTCCCCAGTACAGAAATCAAATCAAAGAACAAAACGCTAATACACACTAAACACAACAAATAAAGTCCACCTTGAGTTGGTTTTTAAACACGCCCACTTTATCAGTGTACTTGATGCACAGGTTAGGGGGGAATAACATCTTGCAACACAACCCAAAAACATATACAAATGGATGCCCTCTGCCCTTTTTACATTGTGTACATGTGCTGTGGGTCATACTGGATCACTTGGCTGCCATTAAAAACCTCTCATGGGCCTTATTGGCTCTTCTGCAGGGCTCGGCCAAAAGCTCACCTTGTAAGTGAACCAGAAAAATCTTAAGGTGGGGTTGAGTTTAGCAATTATTAAAAACTGTAAGAAAACTAGTTACATAATAGCTGCGACTCAGTTTGGAGATGTTTGCTTCGTTCGAGTCTGAAAAGGGAAGTTGATGTTAAAGTGTCTTAAGAAAACTTTATTTCTAATGGCCAGAAGGAGACGACTCCTGGTGGTTATAAAGAAGTCTGTGGGAAAACGGCACTCTCTGAGACCTCATTAAACACTTTCCTGGAGATTTCATGGGCTGAGTCGCCTGTTTCAGGTCATACTGAATAAAACAGGGAGATCATTTTGTAAATTATGGTCACTTTTAAAGAAAAATAAGAGGACTGTCCAGTGTTCGCCCATTACCTTCAGATTTGTCTGTTACTCTCATTAACCTTGCTAGTCTCATCTGGTTACACAACACCAAGTGCTGACAGCAAAAATAATTAGGGCGAGGTTTTAAGAGTGGGTGATGTCACAGTAACTATGTCCATCTTTTATAACATCTATACTGTAAAAAACAATGTGCCATCAGCCGCCTTCTGCACGGGCTAAATTTAGTCTCTAAAAACCATAAAGCACAAACATACCAACATTACAAACGTGACGAAAGCGCAACAAAGCAAGACAAGCATTGAGCACCTATGACCACAGGTGTGTTTTAACCAGGTTTTCATGTTTACATAGAAGCGAAGAGTCCCTGAATCATATATAGTGCGACTTGTAGAGATCTTTTAAATGTTAATATCTTTTTCTGACTAAAATATGTTTGATTTTGAACCCTGTATGCCAAGCAATAGCTCTCTTTATGAAATTTATACTGGTGCCACTACCTGGACTAATTGTAGAAGAGTAATGCCTGCATACTCCTGGGGTAAAAATATCAATCAGTTATTAAAGGGCAGCTTTCAACAAAAACTTGGGTTTGATTAATTTGCTTTACTTCCACATTACAGTGAGGTATTTTGACAAGCTGATACTTAAAGCTACATATGGGGAAACAAGGAGATGAGATTAACCTTCAGTGATTTAAAAAGTGTCCTGGTGGAAGGTACTTCAATACAAAGCTTGTGTTAGCACAATAGAAAAGCTCGAGCTGATAAAAAATTAATGTTAAAACTAAACTTAGATTCTGAGTCTGCAGCTGCTTTTGTTTGTCATCTTTTCTGCGACTCTCTGACATCTGAGCTTAAAGCTTCGCTTTCAGCTGGACACGCGCCAGTAATCCAGAGCTGTCCGCTGCTGTGAGGGCCGACTGTTCATCCTCAAATCCCAGATTAGGGAAAACCCAGGAGAATGCTTAAATGCATGTCTGAGATTGAATTCCATAAACAGATTTAAAGGATTTAAACATGACAGGAAGAGACAGACTCACCCAAAGGGATCCAGATCTGCTCCTCCAGCTGCAAACGGAGGAACCATGGGGTCGGGCCTGAAACACACACACACACACACACACACACACACACACACACACACACACACACACACACACACACACACGTAAACATCAAAACCAGTTACATACAGGATCAGTCTAACATCATTTTACAATGGAGAACAAACTACAACAGCTAGCAACGTGTCAAATACGTGAAACACAACCGACGATCTTCTTCACCAACATCTAATAAAAAGAAATGCTTTATTTATGTCAAAATTCACCACTGCAAGAGCGAAAACAATAAAAACACCTTACAATAAAAGTAAAATTATAAAAATGTAAAAATCTTATATCATACAATGAGCAGCTTAAACGTAAAAGGAATGTGTTATGAGGTGGTAAAGACTTTCTGTATGTGTCCATGTTTCTGAGGAGATAAAAGAGTGAGAAAAAGGAGTTCGGCTGCATGTCCGCTGAGTGGTGCAGAGGATGGTCTGGGTCCATTAATTATCCATAGCCATTTACCACACACAGCCACGGTCATTTGGAGGACCTTCGTCAGTTGAGGAAGACATCCCAAGTGCGGGGATTCAAACTGAATTCAATGATATGACGAACTCTCTCAGGCATGTTAATGCATTCAGCATGCGCTTTAATATTCACGCCACTGAAACGCTCCTTCGCAGCAGCGTGCTCGAGAGGAGACTACTTTTCAATCACAATCCTTCCACATTTCTGGTTGCTGCCATGACAACGTCTGCAAGGAGCACATCAAACTCCACTAACGGTGTTCCCTCTGAGTCTTAATCAGCTCACCGAGCTCGTCCATATCACTGACTAAGCGCCTCACATTCCCCATGATAATCAGTGGGACAGTTCCAGCACTGAAACCCCGGCATTTCCTCCTTTGGTCCTCTGGGATAATAGTAGGACTTACTTCAGGCAGTCAAATTGTCAGGACAACCAGAAGGTGAAGATTCGTGAAGCGAAACGTGAAGAAAAATCTCTGGTGAAAAACACACTTGATGGATGCTCAATCATCCAGGGAAGAAAATCCCCAAAAGCTGATTCTGTTCATCTGGACGCAACGTTTTCAGTGGGAGAAACTTTTTGTCACTCATCCAGGTGACTTCTTCGGTCTCAGCTGACTGCAGGTTTCCCCAATCTTATAAAGTGTACATTTGCATAATGACTTAAACTAGCATAACTGAACAGAATCAACTTTTGTGGATTTCCAAAAAGAGCTGTGCGAGACGACCATATTAGGGAAATCCTCTCTTAGTGACATCATTTAGAGCCAAGAGTAGAAAAAAATAGATCAGTTGTCATTTAGAGTGGTCTGAAAGCTGTACGTAATTGCACATACACACACCTCATATAATTTGAACATTCCCTTTCCAGGCTTGTTTGAGACGACTGAATCTGGTTCTTTTTAGGCATTAAAAATGCTCAACTTTGGGACGATAGTTGATGTAGAAAATTTAGTTTTATTGCATTTTGAATGCAGAATATTGATGTCCATTTGACAATCGCTAGCTGGTTCATTATTTTACATACATAGTTACCTTATTGATTATTAAAGTATTCTGATTGTGGTATATTTAAAAGAATGCAAAAATT
>NW_005187884.1:161055-162814 GCF_000239375.1 Pundamilia nyererei
CGAGTTTAACTTTTGAAAACTAATTCTGATTCTCTAACATTTCATAGATGTTTGGGGGGTAACAGTTTCCATCTTAACAAAAACATGTTATCTAATTATTTTAGAATTCTCATTTTTTTTATTCATCCTACAATCATTATTTCACTTTAACTGGATCCTGCAGCTTAGAATCATCAATGACTAATGTCATTTATAAAAGACAGTTGCTCTAAGAGTAACTTTAAAAATGGAAACACAGGCATGCTTGATTCAGCTTCTAGTAAGACTGGTGGAGAGTCCCACATCTGATTCATCCAACCTTCAGGTCTTCAGGTTCTGCCCCCTCCCTTGTCTTTCCTCTTTCTACTCACTTTTAACTCAGTTTTTGCTTTTGCCATCACTCTGCTTGTTTCTCTGAATTGTTCCCCTCGAATCTTCTCTTAAGGATTCAGGAGTGCTTCTTGCTTTCTCTCCATTATCTTGGTCTGTTCTCCTCTTAACTTTTACTTTCTCCCCATCTGTCACCGTTTCTCATCCTCATCTCCCTCCCCCTCTGTCTGCACCTCTCTTGGGACAAGGAGGTGACAGCAGCGAGGTCGATAAAGTGCTGACATCATCTCGCATCTCATCTGAGCGGGTCATGGCTAAGAGGACGGGGGAGGAAGAGGAGGAGGGAGATGAGATGAGGAGTGAAAGTCAGAGTGATTCTGTCTCGCAGCTCTCGCTCACACACGTGATCATGTTTCCATCACTTCAGATGACGTTACACTGACTTCATTTCCAGGATAACCACATTTAACATCACCAAACAAAATGCGCATTTTTATCAGAAAATGCTGCCATAAGTTAAATTTAAAGTCACTTTTAGTGGATGTTAAAGCTTTTCACGTTTACTATAAATAAACAATGAATGAATTAAAAAAACAAAAAAAAAACAACAACAACCCTGCTCTCTTCAGCTTTTGTTCTATCAAACATCACCCATTAAAACACCAGTATGTGCCAATGCACTGGTGTTTCTTAAAGTTAACTAGTTAAGCTTAGCCAGGTAGTGAACCACGTCTGCAGAGATGGACTAGAGTGAAATTAATCTAAGGGACTGTTTGGTTTATTCTTACTTTATTCTGACTAATGATTTCCTGCTAACATGGATAAATTGCACTCCATCTTATTTCACAAAATAAAATGTAAAAAAAGGACAGCTAATTTATCCAAGCTAACTTATTTGCTACATCTACCTGCCATTTTTCTATGACTACACTATAACATCTACTGTGACACACTAAGCAGATTTTTGCTAAATTTAGCTCATCTGTTAGCACCATCCAACCACCCTGTGTTGGCTTTGCTTTGTGTCACTATGAATGACTAAAATAAATACTGTTCTAGACAGAAAGAAAGCTGTTGCCAAAACATTCTTTTCCACCAAAGAAAAATATGTTTAAACATTTTTAAATGGAGCTTAATTCATATCGTAACAAATTTCCCACGTGTGGGACTAATAAAGGTTATCTTATCTTATATCGTAAGTAGTTTTTAGTTTTTCAAATGTGTAGAATCATCAGGAAAATGCCAAGACATCTGTTACAAAGGTAGCCCAGACTCCCTGCCTTAACTATATGCTGAGCAATCGTGCTTACTTACAGTCAGCCGCCCAAAGGTCCATTTTCAGTAAGGAAAAAAACTCCTTAGTTAATATCAAAGACAAACAGTTAGGCGTGGTCACAGCCCTGACCTCAGCAAACGCTTTCTGATGCCTTTATCGGCTCAGTCAGGTCAA
>NW_005187884.1:163679-164889 GCF_000239375.1 Pundamilia nyererei
AGACGTATTACAAGCCACAATCTCAGCACATCCAGAGGTTTGTGTGTGTGTATCAAATGCCAAAATGTCAGTCATAAATATTAATAACACGAGCCTCTGATGCCATGAAAATGTTAAGGATTACAACTTGTTGGTTGTTCATTGATTTTCTGTCATGTAGTTCTTTCCAAGTCTGCAAAGTGCAAACAAATCTAAAATCGTTCAAGGTTAAACTGGACTTTTAGACTGTTCGAATTTATTAAGTGAGTGAGTAATGCACATTAATGCACACAAAACAGGAAAACCTGAACAGGCCAGACTGCCAATGAATAGACTAAACTATATTCAGCCTGAGTAAAACTAGAAATACCACAAATATAAGGTTAAAACTTCATGAATGTACATTAGATTAATTACTTGATCCTATGCTGGTGGGAGAACCTCATTAATGAGCAAAAGTAGGTGGATATAGAAAAATTAGTAAGCAAGGCATTCTTTATTATCTCTATTTGACTCATAGTTTCAGGCAGTATCCTCTTTTTTCCACAAATGCAAAAGAGAGAGAAACCAGGAACATTACAAATATGTGCCAACCATAACTGTGTGTCACACATGACAGTAAAATGAACATATTTAACGATCAGTTCATGAGTTTTGTTGTAAAGTTTTGCATGCACAGTTTGTATCATCACCAACCAGTGAGGGTGTGTCCCCTGGCGAGGATTCCTGCTGGGAATACGGAGGGGGTCACTGTCCTCTCCTCTTCTTCTCTGCTCCTCCTCTTCCTCATCCCGCTGACTCTTCCTCTCTGCTCTCTGTCCGGTCGGTCTGTCCAGGGGGGGCAGCAGCTGAGTCTTCACCTTCTCTGACAAACTGTCTGCATCTTTGAACACACTGCAGAGAAGAGAGATGACTTCATTTATTTTTCAGCTCTATACGTTTATTTTCTGACTATACCAGAGTTGCTAAGCATGACTCACAATTCAAAATAATCTTTAGTTATCAAACAAACTGCCCTTCAAGGCCACCCTCCCTATCAGACAACCTTTTTATAATACCGTAGGCTTTTTCCAACAAATAAAAGATTTCAACAACAAGTGGGTGTCAATCTGAGATGACCTTAAAAGGCAGGCTGAGTACGAGGCATACTTTATTACTATTTATACATTTCTTCCTAAAGTTGGAAAGTTTGTCCCTTACAGGATCCAAAAGTCTAACACAACAATTAAAA
>NW_005187884.1:164947-166400 GCF_000239375.1 Pundamilia nyererei
CACCGTTAAGTCCGACACCTGCTGTGTGCTGGAGTTCCACACACACTCACACTCTCACACACACACACACACACACACACACACACACACACACACACACACTCCATTAAAAACATAGATTAACATGGAGAATAATATCTCAACAAACCAGCAAATAATAAACTGAACCTAAATCATATTTTCTTATTTTACGCAACTGTGTGTCAGATCTTTGCATAGATCTACATTTCTCCAGTCTTACAGTGCAGTAATACGACCCGTATACGAATGACAAAAACTAAAACTCACTGAACTAAACACTAAACTAATCGAAACATTTTAATCGATACAAACTCGAATGACCAGAAAAAACCCCCCACAAATTTAAAAGTAAAGTGTTTGCGACCTCACCCCTGGCTGCAGTGATGTCTGAACTTAGAAAATCTGACTTGATCCCTTTTAAGGCTTTTTATGGATCCTTACATCAGGACTGAAATGCAGGATAAACTGGTCGGTCTATATCAGTGCTCCAATGAAAAATAATCCAGAGGAAAAAATCTTCTTCTTAACCTCCTAAGACCTGAACTCTTTCATGGCATTTTAAATTTCTCTTTGCTATTTGGGCTGATTGGAACCTGATGAATTTAAAAACTAAGAATTATCAGATTTTTTTTTTTTTTACCTAATTTTTTGTTTCTGAGAAAAACGAGATCCACATATGAGGACATTCGTTTTAAACTTTGATAGAACAGTGGCAGTATAACGTCCTCGTAAGTGGACATCAGGCCCTTGTAGAGAAAAATTAAGTATTTTGGTCTAGACAACCCAAAAATGTGATGTCCACATATGTGGACGCCAGGTCCTAGGAGGTTAAGGGGAATTATGCAAAGTTTCAGGTTTCTGCTGTCATTAATAGAGGGAAAAACCCCACACACTACCATAATTTTTAAAGCACTATTTTAAATTGCCATTGTCTAGAAAACTAATTAAGACCAGTCCTTCAAATGTTTATGTGCTTACCATCAGATTGAAGATCAAGGTGGAATCAACAGTGATTGCCTTGAGGAGCATTTGGGTGTCACTGTTGTTGGCTTTGTATCGCAGACTGTACAGCTCTTTGTTGTTACTCCAGTCAGCAGGCAGCAGCTCGGACTTCTTATCACTGCTGCGGGCCTGGAGCAGGAAGGCCACAGAGGTCGTGAAGACAGATAAAAACAAAGGGGGTCAATTCAATCAGAAACCTGCTTTTTCTTTTCACAATATTTGTTATCAGAATTTGGCCAGTTCACTGCAAATAACAAAACAATACATAAGAACTACAGCAAGAAATATGTGTTATTATTAGATATAACATATACTAATCTCATCACTAAGGTTGTAAGATTGTTGTAAAAAATTGTAAACATATTGCAGATTCTTGTGTTGCTGCAGTAAAACAGACTAAAACTAGCTAACATAAACAAGACTAACCCTA